>NC_133371.1:13712039-13775635 GCF_049309525.1 Garra rufa
TGAGAGGAGTGAGATATTCTACTAATAGTATAATAAAAAAACTCAAATCAAAACTTTTTTGAAGATTTCTTCAAGTGTAAAATGAATGGTGTCTTGCATAAAATGGCACTTAAAACATCAGTCATTATTTTTGCAGGCCATCCACACGTTTATGCAGTGCTGGTTGCTGAAATTTCTTTTTCTTTTTTTACATTTAGCATTTTATATTTACACAATACATTACACTATGCATTATCATTCCACTTAGAGAGAAGAAAATGAGATGACTTTAATTCTCTGTATTTATAACAGGAAACGTGTGTCCTTAAAGTAATTATGAGCCAACTGAGTATGTGTGTGAGAGAAAGAGGAGGCAGCAAAGGTGAGATCTGCAGTTATACAGATGCTCACAGTTAGATATAATAGGATGTAATTCATTCTAACGAACACAAACACTCATTACTACGGCTGATAAAGTGTGTGTTCGTATGTGTGAGGCAGTGAGCAGTGTGCCTCTCACACAACAATATAGAACAGTTTGAGTTGTTTACACTGATGGAAACATGTTATACAAGTCACATTTTACATTTGCAAAAAGTCTATAATATTCATAACACATAAAAGAAAAAAATATATATTGTGGACATGGTCCCATGGTAATACCACAGTATCTGTTGAGTTCCATATAAATATCATGATATACTGATCAGTATCAGTCAGTAGTGTGTCATATTTCAGATCCGATCACATCACAGTTTTTGTTTTGAAACTAAGACTGCTTCCCTTTTACTCTGTACCTTTATTAAATGACCTTTAAATGGAAAACAGTAGACAGTGTTTTTATAATTTGTTCCTTTATTAGTGACAGAGAGAGACCGGAAGTGTGTCGACTGACTTATCCTGCCCCATCTCATGACGAAAACATACATGTGGGAACTTTTTTGCAAGAAGCGAAATACATACCAATAAGTACATATCACTGCAGTTTCCAACAGAAATGAACACTAGAGGTGGCAAAACAGCAAGCACTTGTAAAAGTTTTTGTATGCAGTTATGATTACATCTCCATATGTTTTGCTTCCTTTACCAAAAAGAAGTATACTTCAAGTTTATTTTATTAAGTATACTTAAAGGTGCCATAGAATGGAAAACGTCTCGGGTTACTAATGTAACCTTAGTTCCCTGAGGGAACGAGACGCCGCGTCATGGAACGCTATGGGGAACGCCATTGGCGGGAAGCACTCTGAATCATGTCTACAACCAATGAACGACGGGGGTGACGTCACAGGCGCGTCATCAACGTCATCAACCAGGAAGTATAAGGCACGTGCGTTTGAAGCCAGCGGCAGCTCAAGGAATGAAGCGAGCGCCGCAGGGTGCGGGAATTATGGTCCGAGACGCGGCGTCTCGTTCCCTCAGGGAACTAAGGTTACATTAGTAACCCGAGACGTTCCCTTCCGGGAACTCGAGCCGCGTCATGGAACGCTATGGGGAACGAGACTACCAACGCTCCCATAATTTCCAACCCCTGCGCAGTGTCTGAGCAACCAGGGTGAAAGAGAGAGCCCTTGTCTAGCATACCGCGGACAAGAAGGCCCTGTAGTCCTCGGCCCTCGGGCACACGAGGAATGGGAGTCTTCCTCTGTCTGGTCGCCAGCCAGAACGAGAGGTACTTCGCGGCCCTCAGGCACACGCAGAGTCTTAGTCCTTTGTCTGGGGGTTAGCCAGAACAAGAGGGGCCGAATGACCACTGTCTAGCACTCGGCGGACAGATGGTGTAGGTAGTCCTTGGTCCAGGAGGACAATGCACTCGACCTCGAGAGTGCTCCCCGGCCCGCAGGCACACGGGGAATGGGGTTCTACCTCTGTCCGGTCTCCAGCCGGAACGAGAGGTGCTCCTCGGCCCTCAGGCACACGAGGAGTCTTAGTCCTTTGTCTGGGAGTAGCCAGAGCAAGAGGGACTGCAACGACCACTGTCTAGCACTCGGCGGACAGATGGTGTTAGGTAGTCCTCGGTCCGCAGACCCACGAGGACAGTGCACTCGACACCAGAGTGCTCCTCGGCCCGCAGGCATACGAGGAATGGAGGTCTTCCTCTGTCTGGTCGCCAGCCAGAACGAGAGGTACTCCGCGGCCCTCAGGCACACGCAGAGTCTTAGTCCTTTGTCTGGGAGTTAGCCAGAGCAAGAGGGACCGAATGACCACTGTCTAGCACTCGGTGGACAGATGGTGTAGGCAGTCCTCGGTCCGTAGACCCACGAGGACAATGAACTCGACCTCAAGAGTACTCTTCGGCCCGCAGGCACACGAGGAGTGGTGGTCCTTTGTCTGGGGGTTCAGCCAGAACAAGAGGGATCCAAGGCTCGGCCTGCGCTACGCCAGGACGCGAGGGATAACGCCATTGTCTAGCATTGCGCGGACAAGAGGGCACTGCAATCCCCGGCCCTCGGGCACACGGGGAAGACAGTAGGGCCTCTGCGTGGTAGCCAACCAGCGCGTGAGGCACTCCTCGGCCTTATTCTAAGGCAGACGAGGAGTCTTAGTCCTTGGTCTGGGAAAAGGCCAGAAACTAGAGGGACCGAAATACACTCGGTCTGGTAGCATCCTGCGCCAGAACACGAGGACAATTAAGCCATTGTCTAGCATTCCGCGGACAAGAGGGCTGTACAGTTCTCGGCCCTCAGGCACACGAGAACCGTGGACCTCTGCCTGGTTCGCCAGCCAGTGCAAGAGGCACCCCTCGGCCCTCAGGCACACGAGAAGTCTTAGTCCTTTGTCTGGGGATTCAGCCAGAACAAGAGGGACTGAAACTGGGTCTGATAACAGCATCAGAGCATAAGAGTAAAGGCTTTTGTCTAGCTTTCCACGGACAAAAGGAAAGGTTGCAGATCTCTTTAGTGGCGAAAGTGACTTCTCTTCTTTCCGCAGAAAGAAGGCGCCTTGCGAAGTCTCCTCCTGGCTAGGGAGGTGGCTGACTCTCTAGGCCTAGCGCACTAGGCCGAGAGCACAGCTGAGCCTGGAGCGGCTCTGAGATCAAGTTCGTAATATCTGACAAATGTCAGGGGCGAGGACCAACCCGCAGCATTGCAGATGTCCTGAATGGGGACACCTGCTGTCAGAGCTCTCGAGGCACTCAGGCCTCGAGTGGAGTGAGCCTTGAGTCCCAGGGGAGAAGGGAGACCAGAGGACTCATAAGCAGTAGATATGGCATTGATGATCCATCTACTAATAGTCGGCTTTGAAGCCGGGCTCCCCCTCTTAGGGGGGCCGTAACAGACAAACAGTTGCTCTGTTTTACGCCACGTGGCAGCTCTGTGGACGTAGGTGTCTAAGGCTCTGACTGGGCACATGCAATTAAGCTTCCTGTGATTTGGCTCCGCAAATGGAGGAGGATAAAACGCTTGTAGCGTTATTGGCTGTGGTGCTAGGGAGGGGACCTTCGGGACATACCCGACCCTAGGGTAAAGAAAGGCCTTGGCCATCCCTGGGGCAAACTCTAAATGAGAGGGGCCACTGAAAGGGCCTGCAGGTCCCCAACTCTCTTAAGAGAGGTGAGAGCTATCAGAAGCGCTGTCTTAAAGGTAAGTATGCGATCTGTAGTTTCTTCTATGGGCTCGAATGGAGGCGCACATAGGGCTTCTAGGACCACAGCCAGGTCCCACGTGGGAACCCTTGGTGTCACTCGAGGCCTCAGCCTGAGTGCACCACGGAGGAAACGAATGACCAAGGGATCTCGGCCCACTGAGAGACCACCTAGAGGGGCGTGGTAGGCGCTTATAGCCGCCACGTAAACCTTCAGGGTGGAGTGAGCTAGCCCTGCGGAAAGGCGAGACTGTAGGAACTCCAGGACTGTACCAACTGGGCAGTTAACTGGGTCTAAGTGGTGCTCGTGGCACCATCTCGCAAACAAGTTCCACTTAAGGCCATACAGTTTCCTCGTAGAGGGAGCTCTGGATTGGAGAAGGGTCTCAACAACCTCAGTTGGGAGACCCGCTCCTATGAGTTGTGCCCCCTCAGGGGCCACACCCATAACCTCCACTTCTCTGGGTGGGGGTGGCAGATTGCGCCCCCGGCCTGAGATAGGAGGTCCCTCCTGACGGGAATCTCCCATGGAGAGCCGTCGAGGAGAGATATCAGGTCCGAGAACCACACTCGGGCCGGCCAGTACGGGGCTACTAGTAACAGCCGTACTTGAAACCGGCGGACCCGTTCCAGAACTCCCGGGAGCAGAGCGATCGGGGGAAAGGCGTACAGACGAAGCCTCGGCCACGTCTGTACCATGGCATCCAGCCCCAGTGGAGCTGGAGGAACTAGAGAGTCCCAGAGGGGACATTGCGATGTCTCTCGAGTCGCGAAAAGGTCCACCTGTGCCTGACCTTGATCTTGCGGAATGGGTTTCCCCTCGGGGAAAACCCCCTGGTTTTGAGCCACCACTGCAGTGGTCTCATATGCAGCAGTCCAAAAGGTATCACGTTGGAAGCGGCTGCCATAAGACCTAACAGTACTTGGAACTGTTTGACAGTGAGTGACTGGCCTAGCTTGACCGCATTTACTGCAGTAAGTATGGAATCGATCCGAGCAGGTGACAATTGTGCCCGCATCGTGGATGAATCCCACACCACGCCTAGATAAGTAGTCCTCTGTAATGGAGAGAGGACGCTCTTCTTGGCGTTTAGTCTCAACCCCAGCTTTTGCATGTGAGCGAGAACAGCACCTCGATGCTGAACCGCTAACTGTTCCGAACTGGCCAGAATAAGCCAGTCGTCTATGTAGTTGAGTATGCGGATGCCCTGGAGTCGCAGTGGAGCCAGCGCAGCATCCACACACTTCGTGAAAGTCCGGGGTGAGAGAGCTAGGCCGAAAAGAAGTACTCTGTATTGGTACGCTTTGCCCCTGAAAGCGAACCTGAGAAACTTCCTGTGTTGAAGAAGGATGGAGAGGTGAAAGTAAGCGTCTTTTAGATCTATCGTGACAAACCAGTCCTCGGACCTGATTTGTGACACGACCTGCTTGACTGTAAGCATTCTGAACTTCAGTTTTCTGACTGAGCGGTTTAGAACCCTGAGATCTAAGATGGGCCGAAGCCCCCCATCCTTCTTCGGAACAATGAAGTACCGGCTGTAGAACCCGGATTCCCTGTCTTGAGGAGGGACCACCTCGATGGCCTCCTTCCTCAGAAGTGTTTCTACTTCCTGTTCCATTACCAGACCCTGCTCGGGGCTTACTAAAGTTGGAAATACCCCGCTGAAAGGTGGCGGCTTGCCGCCGAACTGAATAGCGTAACCCTTCTCTACAGTACTCAGGACCCACATTGAAACATTTGGCAGTAGTTTCCACGCTGCCAGAAAGTTTACTAAGGGTACCAGCCTCTCGAGACTGGTGTCTGGATTTCTCTGAGGAACTAATTCGGAAGCCTGTAACAGTGAACTGGCAGGGAGTTCCTGAACTAGCTCCTCTGTAGACCCCCGCGGGGGCTGCGAACTCTCCAGGGCCGCTACGTTTCCGGGCGGAACAGCTAGAGGATGTTCGCGGGAGATCGCCGCGCCCTGTAACACTGGCAGGGTTAGCTGACTCATCTCCTGAGGGCCACGAGGGGGTTTGAAACCCGCACCTGAGGGTACGGTGCAAACCTGCTCGTGAGGGGCTGCCCTCAACGGCCCTGAGCCACAACCGTCAGGGCCGTTTGGCCGAAGACCTCTTAGATTGAAGGACGACCCTCAGGTCGGGCTTCTTCTTCGAGGCCTTCGGCTTAGAGCGTTGCTAACCCCGCCCTCTAGGCCTGGCCGGAGGAGCACGGGCGGCAACGCTCTGTTTTTGTGCCTCACGGTGGGAGGAGCTGGTACACGGCTGAGGCTGCTCCCGTCTAGCAGCCTCAGAGGAGTAAACCCCGCGAGGAAGGAATGTCCTGAACGCCGCCGCCTGTTTGCGGGCCTCCTGGTGCCTGGCGACAACTGTGTCGACCGAAGCACCAAAGAGGCCGGCTGGATCCAGGGGGGCGTCCAGGAGCGTGACCCTGTCCTTTTCTTTGACTTCGGACAGGGTCAGCCAGAGATGCCTCTCCGCGGCCACCAGGGCTGCCATAGACCGCCCCACAGCTCGGGCGGTCTCCTTGGTGGCGCGGAGAGCGAGATCTGCGGTTCTACGCATCTCTGTGATGTTGACTTCCTCGCCATCATTAAACTCCTTTAGCAGGTCGGCTTGGTATGCTTGGAGGATTGCCATCGTGTGTAGGCATGTACCAGCCTGACCTGCTGCCGTGTACGCCTTGCCCATTAAGCTAGATGTAACTTTCAAAGGCTTAGTGGGCAAGGGCGGAGCCTTCAAGGACGATGCCGAGCCGGGTGACAGATAGCCCGCAAGCGTCTGTTCAACCCGTGGCATCGTCCTATATCCGTGCTCTTCCGCACCCCCCACGTTTCCGTAATTTTCAGAGGGGTTAAAGAGGCGGAAAGAGTACGGCTTCTCCCACGATTTAGAAAGCTCTTTGTGTAAATCGGGGAAGAAGGGAAGACTCCGCTTAGGAGGTGCTGACTTTGTCCGCAGGAAGCGATCATCCAATCGGCTTCGCTGCGGCTCATAGGTTTGACTTTGTTCAGCGGGCCAAGAGATGTGAAGCTTGGCGACCGCGTTTGTCAGCACCTCCATCAGCTCCTCGTAGTGAGGCGATCGGGGTGGCGGTGGTGGTTGCACATCCAGGCTCTCAAGGTCAACCTCCTCGGAGGAAGACAAGAGAAGCTCTGGGATCCCCTCCCGGGGGGAAGAAACCGCAGTGCGGGCTTCCACATCCAGGAGGAGATCGCCTCGGCCTCGGCGGAAGTGGGGCCAGACCCGCGGGGAACGCTGGTGAAAGCCCCCTCCTCAAAGAGGGCTTTCCGGGAGCGAAGCACCCGCACTGGCAAACATTCACAGTGCGGACAGCCAGCCTTTTCGAGGGCTGACTGTGCGTGCTCCGCCCCCAAGCAAACCACACATAGGCTGTGTGTATCCCCACCAACAATGAAACGTTGGCAGGGAGGAACACACCGCCTATGTGGGCGCTGCACCGCCACAAAACTCTTTTTTAAGGGTTGCTTTGAAGCCATATCTACTCAAATAAAAGTGTACCAAACTGGGCACGAAAAAACAGCAGAATGGCTTCGAGACAGACACAGACATAGAGCGCTCTCGC
Source organism: Garra rufa (assembly GCF_049309525.1). NCBI lineage: Eukaryota > Metazoa > Chordata > Actinopteri > Cypriniformes > Cyprinidae > Garra > Garra rufa. Next base: position 13,719,187 of record NC_133371.1, read on the forward strand.
TGAATGACAAAAGCTGCCGCCAGCTTCAAACGCACGTGCCTTATACTTCCTGGTTGATGACGTCACCGCGCCTGTGACGTCACCCCCGTCGTTCATTGGTTGTAGACATGATTCAGAGTGCTTCCCGCCAATGGCGTTCCCCATAGCGTTCCATGACGCGGCTCGAGTTCCCGGAAGGGAACTGTATTTACCTTGGCATAGTTGAATACTAACAGTTCTGTACATGGACATGACATACCATAAGTCTTAAACACATAGTTTCCTCCTTCTTATATAAATATGGTGTTTCCAAAAGATCACTGAAAAAGAGGCCAAGTTCCAACATAACATGGACTATGATGTTATAGTCGCGATCATTAATAGTTATGCCCCCAACATTTGCATAGCCGAATCAGCAGAAGTTCTGCAGGTAGGCTATTGTAAAAAAACAAAGCGAGGACAATAGCGAAAATGGCAGATCACGGAAATAAATGTTATGTTCCAGGTTGTGCAGGGGATGTTAAGTGCAGGGATGGGTTGGTCTCTGTAATCAGAAAGGCACAGAAAACAAATAAGGCGTTCTAATAACATAAGGCGAGCCACTAAAGGGACACGGTTAGCTTCTTGCTAGCGGTAGTCTGTAACATTGCAGTACATAAAATTTCACTTACCACATAAACAGATTAAGGAGAGATTGCCGGAGGATGGTGAATGATTTGCAGATGCTGATCACTGCTGACGAGCATCTAAACTTGTCAAATGTGCAAAGTACTGCTGCTGTAGTATAACATTACACAGAGCATATGCCATCGCAAATCTCAAGAGTGAAAGTAAAAAGTTATTGTGCATTCAAAACAGCCCACAATGGCCTGCATATTAAAAGTGGCTCGAGCTCCGTAATTAAATATATATTTTCCTCCATGTGTTTCCTCCATGCTGTGTAAGCTAAATGAGCTGCTCTGTGAAACAGCCAATCGGAGCAGAACTCATCATTATTATTCATAAACCTTCTAAATAAGGTAATAACAGAGCATTTCATTCCAGGGACAAATTCTAGGGTTGTAAATGGACTTGTAAATCCATTTCTGGAGAATTTTTACCCTTACCTAAGCCATATACCTGCTATGTGTCACAGCAAAGCGCCAGGATCGTCTCCTAAAGAGGACTCAGCTGCGGGATCGGAGTGCCACCAGTGCAGAGCTTGCTCAGGAATGCAGCAGGCAGGTGTGAGCGCATCTGCACGCACAGTGAGGCGAAGACTTTTGGAAGATGACCTGGTGTCAAGAAGGGCAGCAAAGAAGCCACTTCTCTCCTAAAAAACCATCAGGGACAGATTGATCTTCTGCAAAAAGTATGGCGAATGGATTGCTGAGGACTGGGGCAAAGTCATATTCTCTGATGAAGCCTCTTTCCGATTGTTTGGGGCATCTGGAAAAAGGCTTGTCCGGAGAAGAAAAGGTGAGCGCTACCATCAGTCCTGTGTCATGCCAACAGTAAAGCATCCTGAGACCATTCATGTGTGGGGGTTGCTTCTCATCCAAGGGAGTGGGCTCACTCACAATTTTGCCCAAAAACACAGCCATGAATAAAGAATGGTACCAAAACACCCTCCAACAGCAACTTCTTCCAACAATCCAACAACAGTTTGGTGAAGAACAATGCATTTTCCAGCATGATGGAGCACCGTGCCATAAGGCAAAAGTGATAACTAAGTGGCTCGGGGACCAAAACGTTGAAATTTTGGGTCCATGGCCTGGAAACTCCCCAGATCTTAATCCCATTGAGAACTTGTGGTCAATCCTCAAGAGGCGGGTGGACAAACAAAAACCCACTAATTCTGACAAACTCCAAGAAGTGATTATGAAAGAATGGGTTGCTATCAGTCAGGATTTGGCCCAGAAGTTGATTGAGAGCATGCCCAGTCGAATTGCAGAGGTCCTGAAAAAGAAGGGCCAACACTGCAAATACTGACTCTTTGCATAAATGTCATGTAATTGTCGATAAAAGCCTTTAAAACGTATGAAGTGCTTGTAATTATATTTCAGTACATCACAGAAACAACTGAAACAAAGATCTAAAAGCAGTTGAGCAGCAAACTTTGTGAAAACTAATATTTGTGTCATTCTCAGAACTTTTGGCCATGACTGTAGAAGGGGGGAGAAAAGGACTAAACCATATTAACTAGAAACAGAGGGGGGAAAACACTAGGAAAGACAGAACAGGACAAAACACAGACATAATCCTGACATTACCCCCCCCCTCCCCCAAAGGCGCGTCTCGCGCCTAATAACATCCACAGGGGAGGGAGGGTGGGTGCCCTGGAGACCTCTAGGTAGGGTCACAGGGGACACAGGATACAGGGGTGGTCTCCAGGGCAGATCAGGGAGCTCAGGTGGCCATGGCGGGTCAGGAAGCTCAGGGGACCATGGCCGGATAAACAGTCCAGGAGGCCATGGCGGATCTGGGGGCTCAGGAAGCCATGGCCGAGTATACAGTCCAGGTGGCCATGGCGGATCTGGGGGTTCAGGGGACCATGGCCAGATAATCAGTCCAGGAGGCCATGGCGGATCTGGGGGCTCAGGAAGCCATGGCCGAGTCAATAGTTCAGGAGAGGGGAGTAGCCCCCCCCCCCCCCAAAATTTTCTTGGGGGAACCTAGGGTATAGTCCACCCAGGAGAGCACGGAAGGGCGCGCAGGAGAGAGCTCCGGCTCTGGAGGGCGCGCAGGAGAGAGCGCTGGCTCTTGAGGAGCGGGCTCTGGGCGGCGCTCTTGAGGAGCGGGCTCTGGACGGCGCTCTTGAGGAGCGGGCTCTGGACGGCTAGACGACCCCAGCGGAGATTCAGGAGGGCTGGGCGTCTCCAGCGGAGACTCTGAAGGAGCTAGCTCTGGGCGAGCGGTCCCTGGAGGGCGCTCTGGCGGCGCAGTCACTGGAGGGCGCTCTGGTGGCGCAGTCACTGGAGGGCGCGGCGGAACCAGCGGAGACTCAGGGAGGCTGGGCAGAACCAGCGGAGACTCAGGAAGGCCGGGCGGAACCAGCGGAGACTCAGGGAGGCTGGGCGGAACCAGCGGAGACTCAGGGAGGCTGGGCGGAACCAGCGGAGACTCTGACTTGGCAGTAGCCATCTTGGGTGCAGATTCAGGCTTGGCGGCCATCTTGGCCGGGGACTCAGGCTTGGCGGCCATCTTGGCCGGGGACTCAGGCCTAGCGGCCATCTTGGCCGGGGACTCAGGAACGGCGGCCATCTTGGCCAGGGATTCAGGCTTGGCGGCCATCTTGGCCGGGAACTCAGGAACGACGGCCATCTTGGCCGGGAACTCAGGAACGGCGGCCATCTTGCGTGCAGACTCTGGCGTGGCAGCCATCTTGAGGGCAGATAGTAACATGGTGGCCATCTTGTGAACAGACTCTGGCGTGGCAGCCATCTTGCTTGCAGACTCTGGCGTGGCAGCCATCTTGCTTGCAGAATCTGGCGTGGCGGCCATCTTGTGAACTGGCGTGGCGGCCATTTTGCGAGCTGACGCTGGCCTGGCGGCTGACGGGCTTGAGCGTGGAGAGGAAGCCGGCAGGCTTGAGCGCTGGGCGGAGGCCGGTAGACTAGAGCGCGGGGAGGAGGCCGGCCGCATCGGGCTGAGGACAGCGGTGGAGCTTTGGAGGATGACAGGGGATAGGAGACTGGGCTGGCGGTGCGAACCGTTGGTACGGTATGTGGGGGGTCCAGGCGGATGGCAGACTGGCACGATGTGTCGTGCTTCAGAGGGGGCTGGATGATGAGACTCAATCGGACTGATTTCTTCAACTTCGAAATCAGACCCATTTAGGAACAGAATGAGATTGACTAGCTCGATCAAGGGGAATTTACAGGCTAGATGATCGCAGCGGATAATCTCATCATCCAGTCCCAAAACAAACACGGCACCAAGCGAAGCATCGGGCCAGCCTACCTGATGTGAAAGCTCGAGAAACTCCTCCACATATCGCTCCAACCATCACCCGCCCTGCCGCAGTCTCCATAGGGATTCCTCAGCCCGGTTCATTTGCGGTTTTAGGTCGGTCAATCTGTCACAGTCTGGCGGGTTGAGGAGTGAAGATGGACGAGGAGAACCGGAGTAACTGAATAATTGAAGTTTATTAAATAAAACACTGCAAAATGAACAAATAAACAAAACCGAGAGCAGGAAATGAGCACATGTAACAAAGCAAACGGAAGTAACATAATCATTGACCGACAAACGGGGTGTGCAAACACAGACTCTTAAATACACTGCAACACAAGGCGTGGTCACAAACAAGCTAACAAGATGACGAGGGGGAAATACAAATATGGGCAAGACTGAACTAACACAGACAAAACTAGAAGGAGGGAGAAAAGGACTAAACCATATTAACTAGAAACAGAGGGGTAAAAACACTAGGAAAGACAGAACAGGACAAAACACAGACATAATCCTGACACTATGTAGATATCAAAGAACAATTTAAAATATTGTATCAATGCATTCTATGGCACCTTTAATTAAAGTTCAAGTATATTTTGAAGTATACTTTATGTTGTAAATATCAGTGTACTAATAGCATACTTTTAAGTGTACTATTTAAATACTCATTGGGACTAAATTGGCCCACTTTCTAGAATATAAAAGTATACTTTTAAGTATAAAAGTAGTAAACTGTGTGTACACAACTAGTTTACATCTATGTTTTAGTTTGTACTGCAAGTATACTGCCCTCCAAAGGCAAAGTGCAGTAACTACGCGAACACTGAAACGGAGAAAAATGCCTTTAAAGTTTTTACAACAGCTAGTCAAACATGTTGACACTCTCGTTTCTCTGAACGTTTCTCTGAAACGGGACCAAAATTAAACCAGGAGACTTTGCCACAAGACAAAACAGTTGTCACAAAGTCCATTTTAAGCCTTAACTCAATTTTGACCAAATGTGTAGTTACTGCGCTTTGCCTTTGGAGGGCAGTATACTAAAAGTGAAGTTATAGGTATACTGATAGTTTACTAATTATATAAGTTTTTATGCATTTTAGTACACATTGAAGTATAGTCTCAGTAAACTACTAGTTTAGTAGTTTTATACTTACATCATACTAAGTATACTACTATGTCTCTATTTAGGTATTCAATTGTATATATTTTGTTATATAAATATCTGTACATATCAAAACATCAAAAGAAAGAACAGGGTATCTGCTTGTAAATGGAAAGATTTTTTTTTTCTAGCTCCATGCAATCAACACATTTATAAACACTTAATTGTGGGTAAGTTTCATAAAAATAAATAAATAAATAACATTAAAAAAAAAAAAAAACTAACTGTAAATGGAGTCGATCAACTCCTTAAAGCTTGACAGTCATTATTACCTCTTATGCATCGACATTTTATTCCATAATGTTACAAAGTTTTACACATCTATGGTTTTGATGCTGTTAGATTTCATGTGGAAGCATTTGTTGTGTCGGTTTCTTCTTAACTTGTGTTTTGGAAGTTCTGCACAAACAATGTTTTAGAACCATTCAGTGGACATTTCACATTGAATATGTCATGAAACGTACATGGCAGTACGTATTTCGCTATGAGATCAGGTTGGACTTATCAGAGGAGAGGATCTCTATTATCAGAGACAGACTAACAACAATGAGACCTCAGGCCTGATCCAACGCCCACACACAGATAGACACACATACTCCCTCAAGCAGTTTATTAGAGCCGCTGACAGTGAGTGAAAGAGCAGAGTGAAACGCACATAAAGCACACAGAGCAAGTAAAAGTTTAAAAGGTTAAAGTTTCGCTCTTACATGGGAATCTTTCTAATGTATCTTCAGAGCAGAAACACTCATTCATTTAAACACATAGAGGCTGGTCTCTCCCTGTAGGCCAGAGGCTATTTTTATAAAGCTTACAGGTAAATTAGACTGGAATCATCATGAGGCTTATTCCTGAAGAACCTGTTTTGTCAGCGTTATTCTTTACAGTTATATAGACACACACGGCTGCTGTTGTTGGTTAGAGAATCACCAGAGGAACTTTCAGCTGAAACTGTCTGACTGGACAGAATTAAATCATTGCGGTTTCCACAAAAATATTCAGCAGCACAACTGTTTTCAATGCTGATAATAATCAGAGATGTGTCTTGAGCAGCAAATCAGCATATTAGAATGATATCTTAAGTATCATGTGACACTGAAGAATGTGCTTTGGTGTGAAAATGGTTTATCTTCTCCTGTGAATTATATTCAGACAAGTCTAATTGTTCACTGTGCAATGATAACAGTGACTAGAGCATTGACTTATCACAGATGAAACTCAAATCAACATCTCATGTCCATTTAAGTATTTATTTGGTAAGTAGCCATATATTAAGTGACTATTAAGATTGTCAGTCCTGTGATCATGTCTTTTATTTTTTCCTCAGTTTCCTCTTGTTAATAGTTTCCAGGTCTTAAATGCTTGTAAATTAGTCATGCTTTTTTAATTAGGTCTTTAGTCTTGTTTTCTTTTTAGTCTTTTTGTTTTCATGCCCTCACATTTTTCTTTAGTGCTTCTCAACATCATCATATTGCATGAATCTTGTTTAATAAATCACATTAGGTTTCTTCAACTAATAATTAAACGATTATTAACATCTGCGCAAACGCATGCAAACACTGCCAGACACTGCATTCCAGCAGTAAACACACGCACGCACACACGCACAGACATCCATGTTTTATGGGTTCATTCCATAGGCATAATGTTTTTCCTCCTGTATAAACTGTTTTTTATATCCCCTTACCATAAGATTGTGAGTTTAAGAGTTTAGATCTAACCTTACATTTAATAGAATTGTACAGTAAAATACTGTTTAAATTATTGTTTTTGAAAGTGAAGAGTTATAGTATAATTTACAGTGAAAAACTATAAATTGACATTCCCAAAATTCCCTGCATGATACTTCACATTTTATGTTTTCCCCCCCAGTGAAATATCTGTTTTGTGTTTTTTTCTAACCAGTTGTGTACATTAAGTTTTTTTATCTTACATCTAATGTTGTTAAATTACTGTTTATTGCATTATTTTAGTAATGTGATAAACATTAATTTCACATAAATAGTATGTGTTATCACCATGATGGTGTTTAGTATTAGTGTGAAGGACGCTGTGCACCTTCTATATATAAGTATTTTCCTCTTCAGCTTGTGAAAGAGCTTTGATTCATCATATGATTTTCTCAATATGTTTTGTCAGTGTATTTTATTAGTTTTATATCATTATATTAGTTAATAAAATGTGGTCTTTTACTTAAAATTTAAATTAAGTCTGTAAAACCTAAAATGCTGCTACCATATTATTTACTGTAAAGTTCTGGCGACCATAGCTGCCAATATTTCACCCTAAACATCAGGGTTTTTTTATTATTATTTTGTACAGTGTACTCATAACCCTACCCCTTACCAAAACTACAAACATTTTCACATAAAAAAAAAAAAAACACATAGGGTGATATCAGGCAAATTGGGCCATTTAAGGTTTAAAGAGTGTCTTATCTCTCCAAAAGTTAACAGCCAATGCCTGCAAATAATTTCAAACAGTTGCTATAACAGTACTTGACATTTAGCAAATTATTTTATTGGTCTGAGGTTGGTAAGGTGGGAGAGGCAATGTTAAAGTGCCCCTATTATGCCATTTTAAAGATAGCTAATATTGTTTTATGAGTCTCTTAAAACAGGTTTACATGTATGCAAGTTCAAAAAACACTTTAGTTTTCTCCAAAAATAGATTTAATTTTCCCCCGTTTCTAAATGATTCGTAAACGACTCGTGTGAAGCAGTTCGAAGAATCAGTCTCTCTAAACCCCTCCTTTCCGTGAGCCCTCACTGCTGTGATTGGTCAGATGGTGCAGTCCTTCATGATTGGTCTACCGCTACAGCGCAAAACGAAACGCCCATTGCCATAACTGAATGACAGCTGTGGAGACCTGTCAATACATAGAAAAGATGGCCTCAATTTTACCCTATCAATTCGAGCCGGAGTCTGACGATGAAACGGTTGAAGTGGCACATCGACAAGAAACTGTTTTGCGAGCACGACTGGAGCAGGACGTTTCTCAGTGATAAGTGTCATATGTTAACTGTGGAAAGTGCTTGCAATTTGCTTTTGTAAGCGAACCGGGCACACCTCTACGTTGTGAACTTCAACATTGTATAATGCATAACACTGCGTTAAGCCATCGTTTATCATTATCATTACTTAAACTAATAAGGCAGACAGACAGTCAAGCTGCATCAATCACATTTTTTAGACTACATTGCACTCACAGCTGAACAACAGAACTACAGAAACAGAAAGTTACAGCTACAGAAAGTTAGCCGGTTACCAAGACATGTGCGGGGTTGTTACACGCCATAACGTACACAAAGACGTATTTTGAACGATCGCTAGAAAATACAATCATCAATTATTAATCATACTTACAGGTAGAAGTTCAGAGGAGCAAGCCGGTCCAAATAAACTGGGCACTGATCCATTTTTTAAAACCAAGCGTTTGGTGAATCCCGTGTTGTAACGTTACTCCCCAAGATTGGAAAAGCAGTCATCAGTAAAATGACGCGAACACAACACAAGATTGGAATTGTACTGCTGAGGTGTTGTTGAAAAAATGAATGTTAACCACTCATTCTTTGTAGATTACTCTTTCGGAAGGGCATATAAAACAAATTTACTCTCACAGCGCAGGATACAGCGTCTTCTTGACATGATGTAATCCACATGAAAATTGTGTTTGTGGGCGGGCAAGTTGTTCGCGACATAGAACGTGGGCGGACATTATGCAAATGTGTTAGTTCGTGACATGTGGCCGTAACAGAAAAAGATTCGAATTGCTGACTACTCGTTTAGGCGAATGTGAGCCGACTCTTTTTTTTGATAGACAAAAACTTCATTTATCGTGCACTATCGGCTTTGCAGATAGTTTATGTTCACATACAGCTACATGACACACTACATGAAATATCATATTTGAAAAGGCATAATAGGGGCACTTTAAAATGTGCCACCTTCTGAGTTGAGTTTAAGTGGACATTCTGGTGATTCCTCTTATTAAAAATTATTTATATTATTATTATATTGTAGTTTTGCATTTGTGAAATACCTTTTTCTCATTTTACCTTCTAAACTAATATTCTTTTAATTTAAATGCAATGTTACACTGTTACATTATAAAATTAAATATAATTAATAAAACCTTTAAGGCCTGAACAATTATATTTCATTACATCAATTCAACACAAAAATATTAAAAACAGTCCTTAATTATAAGAACACAGTTAAATGTCATACATGGGTTTTTTGTTAGTGTCCCAAGCGATTAACCAATTTACCTGATATCATCCTACACTCACATGCACAACTGCACACAATCACCTTCACATGAAACACCAGAACACTTTCACATTATAAAACCATCTGATATTGGATTTTAATGGGAGGAATGATGGTATGGAAAGACTACAGTAAGATACTGAGTGTCTTAAGGTTGTAAATTTTGCTCAGGACAGGTGTTGGACTGTGGAACACACTGTGCCGGTCTGGATGTTGTGCAGTTGTGCTGTTCTCTCTTGCTTCATTACTGCATGTTCGAATGCTGTTCCACTGCAATTAGCATCTTAGTCACACTGCGACAGTCTATTTCTGTCTCTATCCTCCGCTCTCTCCTCTTCTCCACATCCATTTCTCTCTCCTGATGTCCTTCATTCCTAATGGCTACTTTCCGTCAGTCTTTTCACAATGTTATAATTGTGTATCTGCTTTCTTTTCCTGTATTATGATCTCTCTTCCTTTCTTGTTGTAAAAATATTGAGTTCAATGAAGCATTTCCTTACACTGGATGGGATGAGCTGATGCTAAGAGTGGTAAAGGTGTTCATTCCATGTAAACCTTGGGTCAGGAATATTAATTTGGGATTACCATTTACCAACTATACCATTCATCAGTTTCATCATCAGCCTTTTTAAACCTTTTTTTAACCTTTTTAAAAAAGAAGAACAACTTTTTTTACTTTTAAAAAGAGTAAGTCAGGATCATGGACCTGTTTTGTCTTGTTTTGCGCCTGTCTCTGTTCCTGTTTTTCCTTGTGTGGTCATGCTTCTGTCCTAGTTTAGTTTGAATATTATTCTGTACACCTGTGTTCTTTCAATTAGCCTGTGTATTTAAGTTCCTGTCTGTGTGTTTGTTGCCTTGTCGGGTCTACTTGTTGAATATCGTGCATCTACCCCAGTTCCTGTTGTTATTTACTTCTGTGTATTTCTGATTAAAGTTTCTGTTATTCTCGATTCCCCATCGGCCTTCCAACGGTAAATCGTGACAGAAGACTCGACTTACAACAGTTACCTCCGGGGGACAAGGCTCTCGAGGACCATACCAGACTGTTTCTGCTACTAACACCACCAGCAATCCAGACGACATGCTCTGTGCGTTCTACAAAGGCAGTTTAAACATCGCGTGCAGAGCACCGTCGTCTGAAGATGGTCCTCGAGAGGACTTTGCCGCCTTTGTGGAGTGCCACTCTGGACCCAGTGCCCAGCCCACCATCTCCCCACTATGCGGAGCTAAAGCCAGAGCCCACCATTGACGGAGATCCCAAACTTGCCGCGGTCAGCGAGCCTTTGCCGCATGGCAAATGACATCAGTCCAGGTATGTGAGCTGACATCAATGCCCACCATGAAAGAGAATGCCAAGGCCAGTGTGATCGCAGAGAGGAGCTCCGCCAATTGCAACATGGCTGAGGTAGAGCTGGTTATGGACCTGGGTCTGTTAGAGACTGAGGGGGTATTTGACATGGACATGTATGCCGACCTGGCCCCTCTTCTCCAACGATCATCGGAGCTTGCTAAGACTGCTATTACCGAGCTCAGCCCTGAGAGGGCTCCCATGCCAGAGCTCATCCCAGAGGAGGCTCACTCCTTAGCTGTCTTCTGGCAGCCCCTCCGCTCACCCTCAGCCCAACATCAGTGCGGTGAGCCCTATGCGGTCTGCCAGTCTCCATCGGCGTGGTGGCTGGTGGATCCCCTGTCTCCGCCTCCAGCCTAAGAGTCCAGGACTCCGCCTCAGCCTGTCGACCCAGTGTCTCCACCATGGCTCCTAGCTTCCTCCTCTCCGCCATGGCCCGGCAGTCCACTGGCTCCACTGGGCTCCCTCATCCCTCCGGCTTTGCCTTGGTCTGGCGTCGACCATCCTGCGCCTTGGGATTTAATAAACATTTTAAATATGTTCTATTTAATACTTAAAATGCAGTCTGGTTTATACAGCATATGTACATTTGCAGATCTGGTCATGCTGCTATAATCTTTTACGTTTTGATTTAAGTAGCCCATTTAAAATGCATCATTTGCTCAAAAGGAAACTCACAAACTTAAAAAAAGCATCACATGCACAGTGAAATGCATTTTCATAAGTAGGCCTAACTGTACTGACAAGCAGTTATGATAAACTAAAATATACTTTAATGTCATTTCTGTTGAAATTCATATGCCATGTATTTAAATATATTTGCAATTATACTTTTGTACTGATGAAGCTGCAGTATGGTTAATTTAAAATATACTAAAAAAAAAAATTTAAAGTTATAACTGACATTTCCTAAAAGTGTGCATAGGCGTTATGGAAACATTATGATAAAAGTCACGTTAAGTGCCTTTTATGCCATTAAAATTATATTTTTTTAAGTACTTAGAGTATTTGAAATGCACTACAAGTGCATAATTAATACAATTAAGCACACTTCTTTTTCACAAGCAAAATAAACCTCTTAAAAATTTAATGTGTAATAATGATTTGTAATCAGAAATACATAAATATCTTAAGGAATATTACTGATTTGCAGTGTTGCGGAGTAACTAGTTACATGTAACAGAATTACATAATTTAATTACAAAATAAATATAACTGTAATCTGTTACTGAGTTACTGAGAAAATAAATTATGTGTAATTAAATTTCAGTTACTTATGAAAATGTTAACGATTACAAAGAGAGTTACATCTGAATTATTTTTTATTTTCACACCCACACACACACAAACTTAATTGATTTCTTTCCTAAATTGCATTGAGTGCTCTAAAATATGAGACACCAATGTTTTAGGAGTTTAGGACACAGAAAAGGACACTTTTTTTCCAAAGTATTGTTAAATCCCTGTGTTCCCTGTCATAGCTATGCAATGATTGTATTTCAAAAATAGTATCATAACTGTTAAACTATATCTCATTATAATTTAAATCTGTATTTAACCTCAGTACAATCTCAAAGTAAAAAGAGGTACTAAAATCAGTTTTTTGTGGTGGTTGTGCTTTAAAAATAAATTATTATAATCTTAATTCAAATGATGAAGTATTTTGAAAAGTCTGACACTAATCAGTGTTGAGCAAGGTTAGGGTAACTTGTAATCTGTAACCTATTACATTTCCAAAGTAACAATCCAACACTGCTTATTTGAAGATTAGGCAGAAGCATGAGTATGCGTGTAAGCGCCAGTGTCAGCATGCCAAACGTGCATCTGAGCTCCACATGTTACGTTTGGAACGGCACTATTCCCATACCATTTGGTTTTCATAACTGAGGCAGCATAAGATGCAGCACACATTCATACAGTGAATATATTTTAAGACTCATTTCACACAGTCACGATCATTACAGCATTGAGTGGGATCAGATCAGTCCAAAATGTTCACTTTATGACTAAACAAGCACACATTCGTGTGAGCTTCAGATGAGCTGTGCTAAGGAAAAGCAAATCCTCGTGCACAAAAGGTCAGCTGTGAAAACAAGTGTTAACCTGACAGTGATTGTGAATGACGTGCAGGGGCTGGTGTTGTCACGGTAACTGCACAGTGAGTCAGTGTGGTGTTTGTGTGATTCACACAAGTCAACCTGTTGTTCATACGGGTACAGGGTTGACATATGGGCAAGTGTGTATCAAAACCGGATCATTCTAGGTCAAGACCTGGTCAAGTTTTTTTTTTCTTTTTTTCAGTTTGAGGAACTAAAATGAAAACACTTCAAATGACACACACACACACACACACACACACATACATACAGTGAGGTCAATAAGTATTTGATCACCCTGTGATTTTGCAAGTTCTCTTACTTAGAAATCATGGAGGGGTCTACAATTTTCAGCATAGGTGCATTTCCACTTTGAGAGACAGAATCTAAAAATAATAAATAATGTCACAATACATGGCCCTGTTCATCCTCTCCTTAATACAGTGCAGTCGTCCTGTCCCCTGTGCAGAAAAACACCCCCAGAGCATGATGCTTCCAGCCCCATGCTTCACTGTAGGTATGGTATTATTGGGATGATACTCATCATTCTTCTTCCTCCAAACACGGCAAATGGAGTTCTACTTTGGTCTCATCTGACCACAGGACTTTCTCCCATGACTCCTCTGGATCATCCAGATGGTCCCTGGCAAACTTCAGACGGGCCTGGACATGGGCTGACTTAAGCAGAAGAACCTTCCGTGCGATGCAAGATTTTAAACCATGATGTCTTAGTGTATTACTGATAGTAGCCTTGGAAACGATGGTCCCAGCTCTCTTAACGGCATTGACCAGCTCCTCCCAAGTAGTTCTGAGCTGATTCTTCACCATTCTTAGCATCATTGATACCCCACGAGGAGAGATCTTCTGTGGGGCCCCAGTCCGAGGGACATTGACAGTCATCATTAGCCTCTTCCATTTTCTGACAATTGCAGTTGTTCTTTTTTCACCAAGCTGCTTGGCAATTGCCCTGTAGCCCTTTCCAGCTTTGTGAAGGTCTACAATTTTGTCTCGTGTCTTTTGACAGCTCTTTGGTTTTGCCCATGTTGCTGATTGTGGGGTGCACAGATGTCTTTATGACAGCTACTAATTTAGAACCAAGAGCAGAGTGTAGCTGGATTATTTAAAAGCAAAATAACAGGTCTTTGAGGGTCAGAAATCTGGCTGATGAGCAAGTCATCAAATACTTATTTGACACAGTAATTCACAAATAAATTGTTAAAAAATCATACAATGTGATTTCCGGATTTTTATTTTCAGATTCTGTTTCTCACAGTGGAAATGCACCTATGCTGAAAATTGTAGACCCCTCCATGATTTCTAAGTAAGATAACTTGCAAAATCACAGGGTGATCAAATACTTATTGACCTCACTGTATATATAAACTTAGTTAAGTTATTTACAATCTGGTTGTCAAGGTAACATTACTTATTTAGTTTAACTTTAAAAAAAATATTATTATTAATTAATTAATAATAACTGTAAAATAATGAACTTTGTAAAACTAAAAATAAAAAAAAATAAACAAAAACAATTAAAACTTCAACTACAATTGAAATGAGAAGAGAAAATAAAACTAATTCAAAATAATAAAAATCATAGAATAGGTAACTGCTAGTATTAATTAGTCAGGAGTTGATGAAAAAAAATGTGTCTTTAGACGTTTTTTGAAAATTGCTAAAGACTCAGCTGATCATTTTATGGGAATGTTTTATGTGTTTTGCCTGTTCATTTACACGACAACAGCGTTTTGGGGACTGAAAGTGCATAATTTTGAAGAAAGGGGTTCAAAGTGCAAGTTTTTGAAAACGTCACCGTTATTGTTTCCGTGTATACACCCAATACAGGAACCTTTGAAAACGGTGACGTCGTGCGCATACACAGTATGTGTTAGGTATGTAGACAAGCCCAGTAAGTATCGTGGCATACATAATACAGTGTTTTTGGCAGTTTTCGCTGGATATGTGTAAACGCAAACCGTTTTGAAAAAGTTGCAGTGTATACATAAAATTTTTTAAAACGCAAAGGGAAAAACTTTTCCATTTTTGACCACATCGTTGTCGTGTAAACGTAGCCTGAGATGAGAACAGTCCAGGAAAAGGGACTTTGGGACTCTTTGGGATGGCACCACAAGGCGTCACTCACTTGCAATCTTAGAAAATGGATGCTGAGGAGGTGAAACGGAGACTTGCCTCTGACGATTATGTTTTGATTACGTTAAGAAAGACTCAACGGATCCCAAATACATTTGCACATCTACAGATCCGTGGAGGATCTCGCAGTGAGGAGCATGAAGTGCTGATCGTTGTAGCCAATCACAGTCATATCCGTCAAGTGCGTGGACAATCAGTGATGTTTAAAAATCGGCTCAACTGTGCTCAAATGTGAGTGGGAAATGCACGTTTTTAAAATTTTAGTACCGAAAATACAGAACTCTGTACTTTTTGACAACTCTAGCTGAGATGCTAAGATGTTACAGAGGACTTATTTGATTTCTTTATTCCAAATTCCAAGTGGTCTACACTGTAAAAAATGACAGTGAATTTAACGGTAAAAAAATGTAAAAATGCTACGCTAAAAACCTGTGAAATGGTTAACGGTAAGTTCCCCTTCTATATACGGTGAAAAACTGTGTTGGACATTGCATTTTTTTTTTTTTTTGTTGAAATAACTTCATCTTAATTTTTTTCTTGACAGTTTTGTACATTAGGGTTGTATGTTACATCTAATGTTGTTAAATTAATGTTTTTTTGCATTATTTCAGTTTTATGTGTGTTACCATGATGGTGTTTAGTGTTTGTGTGAATGACACTGTGCACCTTCTATATATGTTATTATTTAAAACCTCCGTGCAATGGACTTTGGTTCATCATGTGATGTTGTCATCACCACCTGCTTTTGGTGGTTATCATTGTATTACAAAGGTACAAAACAGATTTCAGTGCTTCAAAAAGTTGGTACACTACCATTATATGAGTTACAGTTTTTAATATGAAATTACGGTATTTACCTGTAAATTTAAGTGAAAACCTTAAAATGTAAAACATTGCTACCGTATTTTTTACAGTAAAATTCTGGCAACCACAGCTGCCAGTTTTTTACCGTAAATTTTACGGATTTTTTTGTTTTACATTAGTCATAAATAAATGATATTAAAACATGTATAACTAACTTATTCTTGACAAATCTGTGTTTTGAATAACACTTGAACATTTGAATAATGTCGGGCTGTAAACGGATTCGGGTTTTTAAAAAGCTGTCAATCAAAATGTACTTGTCGGGCTCGGGCCCTGTTGGGCCTAACTTTTAAGGCCCGATTACAGCTCTACTCTCGCTGCTGCATTCTGGATCCTGCTCCAGAGGTTTAAGAGTACATGCTGGAAGCCTCGCTAATAGAGCATTGCAATAGTCCAGTTTCGAGAGAACAAAAGTTTGGACAAGCAGTTGTGTGGCCTGCTCTGATAGGAAGGGTCTGATCTTCCTAATATTGTATAAGGTAGATCTGCAGGACCAGGTCGTTGTAGCAATATGGTCTGTGAAGCTTAACTGATCATCAATCACAACTCCAAGGTTTCTGGCTGTTATGGGAGGAGATATGGTTGACAAGCTGTATAGAGAAGTTGTGATGAAGTGCTGGGTTGGCTGAGACCATAAGCAGTTCTGTCTTAGCAAGGTTGAGTGGAAGGTGATGGTCCTTCATCCAGCCAAAAGTCAGACAGGCTGCAATGTGACCAGCTAACGTCGTATCGTCTGGTTGGAATGAGAAGCAGAGTTGAGTGTCATCAGCATAGCAGTGATAGGAAAAGTCATGTTTCTAAATGACAGATCTAAATGATGACATGTAGATGGAAAGGAGAAGTGGTCCAAATATTGAGCCCTAAAAAACCCCAGTAGCAAGAAGTTGTGACTAAAAAATCTCACCCCTCCAACACACCCTGAAGGTGACTTGAACCATTGGAGTACGGTTCCTAAGATGTCCATATTCATTAGGGTGGACAGGTGAATCTGGTGCTTTTAACTGTGTCAAAAGCAGTAGACAGATCCAGCAAGATGAGTATTGAGGAGTTGGAATCTGCTCTTGGCAGTCTAGAGCTTTATTAACTGAGTGCAGGGCAGTCTCAATTGAGTTGCCGCTTTTGAAACCAGACTGGTTGTTGTCCAGGAAGTTGTTCTGTGTGAGAAACTCAGAGATTTGGTTAAACACAACTCGCTCAAGTGTCTTTGCAATGAATGGAAGAAGGGTACATTTCCTTCCTCAGTTATACCTGTGCCAACTCACATTATCAACACCTCTCTTCACACCGGCACATTTCCCACAGCATTTAAGCAAGTTCAGGTAACCCCACTGCTTAAGAAACTCTCTCTAAATCCAGCACTTCCAGAAAACTACAGACCAGTATGATTGCTTACATCTTTAATCATCTTGGGCTATAAAACCCTTCCACCCATTGAAGAATCACTTACATACACACAACTTTACACATGATCAAATAGGGATGAGCAATAGCTAGCTAATATGCACATGACACAGCCAAAGACACACGTGTGTAAAGTAACAACAGTCAGAGACAGATGTGCCTCCTAAACAAACTCTCATAAAAAATAAGTCATGAAGTATTTGCAAACACAATTCCAACCAAATGATCACTGTGTGACAGATGATTCACATTCGGAAATGGACGCTGTGTGAAGACGGACAAACTTAGGCTCCTGCAAGAAAGAATTCACACGCCCACTGAGTCTCACACATACATATCAACACCTACAGCATACTATGATCCAAACTCCCACACACACACACACACACACACACACACACACACACACACACACACACACACACACACACACACACACACACACACACACACACCTCACGGCATCAGCACTGAGTCACGCATTGGGAACCTTTGGAAACTCTCTCTCAGCCCGTCCGGTTCCTGTTCACACTCGCTGCTCGACTTCCTTACTGACAAACACAATTCAGGTCACTCACACATTCATTTTCTCTCATTATGCTTATTATTTATGGAGTTAGAATTGTTGTTTAATTCCAAATAAATACATTATGATCCACAAATAAATGTAAAGCGATTGACAAAAACCAAGCACATTCACAAAATAAATAAAATGAGATCCACAAATAAATCTTAGAGTTCCACAAACATGAATTATATTCACAAGTAAAAAATTTGAATTGCAAATAAAAAACATGCTCACAAATATTTTTTTTTATTCAACAAACACAACTTTGACCGGCATTTATATGTGAATCGCGTACTGTGCATTTGTAGATCGCTGCGCATATTTGTGGATTGCTCTCTGTGCATTTGTAGATCGCTGCACGTATTTGTGAATTTTGAAACATTTCAAGTGTCAAGACTCAAACTAATCCACAAATGGATGGACTCCACCCACCTTCTACTTAAGCCAATCAGATACCGGTCACGTGGGGCTGACCAATCGTTGCACGTTCTCGCTCCAACCAATCACGTTTTTACGGTGACCGTAAGGTCACTTATGTTTGTCGTGGCCACGACATTTAAACTCGTGAGAACATATTATATGTATTATATGTATTATATTTTATTAGTCATATTCGTTATTTTCCCCTTCATTTCGATCTCTTTACTTAATGTTTTGAATGTAGGTTCTTTGCAGTTCAAAGGTTGAATTTAATATATATTGTATTTTATTTAGTCTAATTAATAGACAAATATAGTGTTTCATTGAAGAGTGAATTATTCATGTAGTTTCGTTTGGAAATCATTTATCGTCACACAGTAAAATAGGCCTACATGACATTCCTTCTATTAACTGGTCGTCTTTTTTCCGTATTTGTATTATTATTAGCGCCATCATTATTATAATTATTACTATTATTATTAGCCTATTATTATGTATATATTTTTATATTTTTGTTTATATTCGTTTCTCCCCTTAATTTTGATCTCTTAACGTTCTATATGGAAATGATACTGTAAATGCTTGACATATGCTATATGACTGAGTTTTACTGGAATGTAGTTTAAAGGTTGAATTGAACATATATTTTATTTTGTTTCGTCTAATAAATAGACTAGATTATATAATAATCATTCACGTATAGTTTCATTTGTAAATGAAAGCATGCTCATTTGTGGTCACACACGGGCATAAATACAATCATAAAGTCATATAGCATATGTCAAGCATTTTACAGTATAATTTCCATATAGAACGTTAAGAGATCAAAATTAAGGGGGGAAAAGAATATATACGAATATAAAAATATATACAATAATAATAGGCTAATAATAATAGTAATAATTATAATAATGATGACGATAATAATAATACAAATAGAAGTTAATAGAAGGAATGTCATGCAGGCGTATTTTACTGTGTGACCATAAATGATTTCCAAAATTGAAACTACGTGAATAATTCACTCTTCACTGAAACACTATATTTGTCTATTAATTAGACTAAATAAAATACAATATATGTTAAATTCAACCTTTGAACTGCATTCCAGTAAATATCCCAGTCATAGAACATACATTCAGAACGTTAAGTAAAGAGATCGAAATGAAGGGGAAAATAACGAGGCATAACATAATATCACGTTCCCACGAGTTAAATGTAGTGGCCAAGACAAACATAAGTGAACCGAAGGTGTCCCCTTACGGTCACCGTAAAAACGTGATTGGTTGGAGCGAGAACGTGCAACGATTGGTCAGCCCCACGTGGCCGGTATCTGATTGGCTTAAGTAGAAGGTGGGTCGAGTCCATCCATTTGTGGATTAGTTTGAGTCTTGAAGCTTGAAATGTTTCAAAATTCACAAATACGCGCAGCGATCTACAAGTTGTGTTTGTAGAATAAAAAAAATATTTGCAATTCAATTTTTTTTTTACTTGTGAATATAATTCATGTTTGTGGAACTCTAAGATTTATATAATGTATTTATTTGGAATTAAGCAACAATTCTAACTCCATAATTACTGGTCATTAAAAAAATGTGCCTCTTCATACATTTTTGCTTATAAAACACACATACAACTCACTGCCATTTCCATCTGAAAAAAAAAAAAAAAAAAAAACATTAGTGACAGTAAAACACCAAAAAGCTTATACTCTTTGCACTATTATGACTACTGGGCAGATTATTGATTAATAAAGATTTATTTTAACACATTTCCTTGCACGATGTTATGTCATGAGCTCAAAACCACTTTTACCTTAGTGCATGATTTACAAATTAATACATTTAATAAGCAGGTCCATGTGTTAACATTTTCTGGTAAACTTGCTCATTAACGCACCCGTTATAACATTGCTCTGGTGATGTAAAGCACTCTGATACAAGTCCTGTGAAACACGAGTCACAATAAAAGAGCTCAAGTAGGAGCAAGATTAAATGACATTTGCTTCAGCAGTTTTTATCTCACGTTTGGTTTTATTAACACTATCAGTTAGGTTTAATATTGGCATTGTTATTTTCAAACATGATAGAACATTAACCTTTTAGCACCACTCACTGTACATTTCAATTTTGAAGTACTGCAATAGGTACAACAACCAACATAATAAATTGTTAACAGATTCATGTTTATCTGTTTCGGACAAACCTCTTTAGTGCCATTCACTGGACATTGGACAGACTGATGGCAGAAAGTGTGGGA
This sequence comes from Garra rufa, assembly GCF_049309525.1. Lineage (NCBI taxonomy): Eukaryota > Metazoa > Chordata > Actinopteri > Cypriniformes > Cyprinidae > Garra > Garra rufa. Next base: position 13,739,640 of record NC_133371.1, read on the forward strand.
ACCTTGGCCGCTTTGAATTGCCAAGGATCACCAAAGAGGCCATATGACTGACAGGTAAAGCAACCAATCATGTTTAGTTTTGTGCCGTGTCATGATTAGGGAAGTGGAAATGTCGCCACAATAACAGACCAGTGTGTAAAACTCTTGGATATATTTTAAAGAGCCTATGCCACAAACTTTACATATTTCACATACTTTTGAAGCGTTTAGTTGATCCCGATAAGCTCATTGTCACAGCTGTAAACATGAGGCCTTTCTTGTTCCATGAGGGGATATGCCATCACAGAATCTTTGTTTCCAGATGGAACGTTAAAGAATGTGACACACATGTCTCCTGGAAATCCTATATTTAAAACTTATTTTTGTGCCATATGCATCAGCATCCAGCCAACGGTTTGTGGGCGTGACGTCTGAGGCTGAGACTAGAAGCAATGCAATATAATTCCACAAAAATGAGTTTGGGTTGCAATGTGTGCTTGTTAAAACAAGTATCACAAATTCTTAGGTCTAGCTTGAAGTAGTTGCACCATTGATTCGAATTGTCAGTCTGGTTGGATTTAATGTTTTTTTTTTTTTTTTTTTTTTTTTTGGGCCACTGTTGTAGAAATATTATAGTTGGGTAATGTGAGGCTAATACTGACTTTAGAAGGCCAGTACTACTGATACAAAGAAATGAATAAATAAATAATAGTGTTGACTTCACAAACACATCTACACTAGGATGACACCAAAAACACTTCTCCACATGGATAACATACAAATAATTAAAAAAAAAACCTGATGGAAAAGGATATAGAAACAGACCACACACCAAATGCCTCAAGATATATTTTACACGATAGTACAGAAAAGAGAAACACAATGACTCCTGACTTCTTTGAAATGTCTCATACATTAGTGTTTTCAGTCTGTATAATGCTTACTTAAACAGGAAAAATCTACAGCGTAATATTACTCATCTCTGCATCATCACTGGATTGACCGTGCTATTGTTGTGCTTTTTCAGACAAGATCATCCTGACAAACTACAATGAGAGACTCATGACCTACCGCAGTGCAAGGAGATTCTGCTGTGAAGTAACTGGATTTGACATGATGTAAATCAGCAGTCATGGCATTTTACGGCAAGTAATGTGATTTCCTAGCATTCAGGATGAACACTTAATTTGTTTTCACTGCTTGCTGAAGGGATTGTAAAGGTGTGTCAGACTATTGATCCTAAGGAAATGTCCAGTAGACCAAAAGATTCATCCTGAACAATGGCAGACAGTTTACAGCTCACTTAAGGTGGGTCTAAGGTAAAACGCCAGTGTCATTTAACAATCGTGGGAGTGGCCTTGGTCTGTGTGATGTCACACAGCCAAGAATCTGAGAATGGCTTGATTTCAAAAAGGGGTTATAATTTTTGGGAATGGGCGGATTTTTAATATTATAGGGTGGATGTGTACACATACTGTCAACACACATTTATGTTCAAACAACATGTAAAAGTGAATTTTGCATCCGATGACCCCCTTAAAGCTTATGTACAAAATGATTTTTAATGAATTTAAAATGGTTAAATTATCAAGGCCTGATTGTCATGAAAAACTTATAGGGGTCCTATTATGCTTTTTCACTTTTTAAACTTTAGCCAGTGTGTGGTGTGTATGTTTGGGCAAAAAAACATCTACAAAGTTACAAATCTCAAAGTAAACTCCAAAGGGAGTTTTTTTTTTTAAATCCCTTTTCAAGAACTACAACGAAACGGCTCATTTGGTTTTTCGGAAGGTGGAACCCGGAACTAAACGAGCCGTTTGTGCCAGCCTGGGGAGAAAGCTATTGTAATAATTTAAATTATGTGAAAAATTATGCGTTTTTCGAACCACCAAGCTTGACAGCATGTTCAAGTACACCCCCAAAAACAAAACAACAAAATAAAGACTTTGTAAAGGAGCATAATAGGACTCCTTTAATGGAGAAAAAAAAAATCAACAATATGTTTGCGATCTTTTTACATCAGACAGCACATTATATTTATGTAACATCTGAATGCAAAATTTCAAAAGCCCCACAGACTTCCCTTTAGTACCACAAAAGTCTCATTTTTACAATTGCATAAAAAATATTATTAATTATAGTATTATTAATTTATGAACCCCTGTGAAAAAGCTTAATTGTATTGAATGTGCACTTGTATGTTTTTAAAAAAAACTGTTCTTGCAGATAATATAATATTAATGATATAAAAGGCCACTTGCATGGCTTAAAGAGGGACACTTTTATGACAGTTTCTTAAGCACACTTTAAAAAAGGTGTACTTTGTTGACTAGCATACTAAATTATTTATTCTTTATTAATACTATAATCAATCATTCTAATAGATAACAGCAGGTCACAGCATTTCTCTTATCTGTGGTCATCTGTGATGCTGTTCACAGCATGGGGTCACCAGCCTTTAATACTTCCATCTCTATTCCATTTTTGCCAGTGACCTTATCACTTTTTAATTGTTCAACTGTATACTGTACTTCACTAACCAGCACATTTGGGATGCCTGATGGGGTTGGATAGTTGATGGAGCAACTGACACTTTTGAGGCTGCCAGGTTTGTTTAGAACTTCTGAGATCCTTATTCAACACCTGTCCTTGTCCTCACTTTTTTTCTTAGGCTGTACTTCTTTTCTGCTTGTGTCTTGTGCCAATATTCCTCAAAGTTGGCTTTTAGTTTGTTCCGGATGAGTTTACAGAGGAGACTATACTCAACCAGGTGTTTTTTTGTCCCATTTCATCTGCAGTCTGATTTTATGGAGTATTTTTGTTCCATCTGAGATTTGCTTCATTTGATGGTTCTCACATAGTCTTTGTGCTTGTTGTCCTTTTTTTTTTTTTTTCATAGACATTGCTCTTGATTTTTAAGCCAAGTTCTTTTATGATCTTTTGGAAGGTCACCTTGTTGAAGGCGGTCTTCTGCTGTCCCTTACAGGAGACAATTTCTCATTTCTCATCAATAACTATCTTTGCTCAGACAAGTTGGTGGTCACTTCTTGTTGAAAACGCCTTTCCAATAACTGAAGAATTACGTGTTACCATTTGGTGAGATTCATGTCCACCGACATCTTTGATGCTTTTGCAAGATGGTGTTACAGACAAAAAATAAATAAATAAATAAATAAAACATAAAAATGTCTTGATATTGCCATTGCTGCCAGTCGTTCTCCTTGCTCATCTTCAAAAGTGTCCAATGAATTTATCCTTATTCTTGCAATGGCCAGCCATTAAAATCGCCCATCACCACGAGGTAGTTGCAGTGCATGTAGGTGTGCAGAGTACTGGGGCCCATTTTGTAATGCTGTAATAGACAATAAAATTTGCCAGTCATCACCTGGCTGGGCTTCGAGTCCGGCATCTCACTTCATTAAGCTAAACCCAGCTAGGGGAACCCCCAGTGGAAGTGAACCTTCTCAGCAAAGTTTACCTTGCCAGGGTATACACCCTTATTGTAAATAGGTGGCTGACACCCAGGCTTACCCTACTGACACTTTGAGGCATAAAGTGAGGATTTAGGGAGGGAACAAAATATTAATATACATGTAATATACTTGATTATCATTGTACTGTTAATATTAACAAACTCATTGTTACTTATGTGTATTTAAAAATATTTTAATTGTTTCAACAGAAACCATATATCAAAGACAACAGAATTAATCATGGAATTTCATATAAAGATGTACTTAAGCACTTTTTAAGTTCAACTAATTGTATTTAATATAAATGAAATTATGATACCATACATATATTTCCATATAATTGTAAATATGCAAATAATTCTCTTAAAACATTTCATTCAGTTTACACTTCAGAATATTATTTCCATAATAAGGGCTCTATTTAAATGTATGATGTGTGTCTTCTATTTCAGAAGAGAAGGCAAATAATCAGTCATCGTTAGGGATTTCCCACAAAGCGGAGTACCAGTTTTGTCCTATGAAGAAAGAAATCCTGTATGATCTCTAAAATTTGTCTCAGATGGTAAAGTTGCATTTGTCAGGTTCTAACTGTTTAGAATGGTGTTAGCATTTCCAGCTGCCATGGAATTTGTAATTTGTGCACTGTAGTCAAACAAAAGGCTGGCGAAGAACATAAATGTATTGCAATGAAATTATTTAATAAAGTAATAAGCCAACAATACAGTACATCAACCCACAGAGAGGAGCTTCAACTTCATTATGACAATAATTGTGTTATTATTCTCCAGACTGATCACAACACTCAACACAATGCAGTGAAGATTACTTCATCTCATATCCTAATGAGTCACTGTGCGTTTGCGTGCATAGATCTGATGGGACGCCTGCCCACGAATGCAGAAACACACCCATAATCCCCCACACATGCTCAACAAGACAACTCTGTCAGACTCCACAGACATCAGCCATTTCATTCAATACTCCCGCTGTCTGTATGTGTGCATGAGACAAAAGCATGCTTGTGACCACAGTCTGTCAGGCAAAGAGTTTCTGATGGCTTTGAGCAAGAGATAGGCAAGAAAAATAAGAGCTTTATTCACCCTTAGAACAATAGTGCCAGCCAGCAGCTCGTACCTACAATGCTTCCCTTTGGCTTGACATTATTTACACTGGCAATGAATAAAATCCATCTGATGTTTGCTCCAAACCGTTTGCTAGTTCTCATCCTCCATCTCAGATGCACACTGTTCATCTAAGCACTCTCAATAGTATCAGCTTGCAGGCGTGTAACCCAACCCAATCTTATCAGCTGCAGGCCAAGAAACGCAGCAGAGCTTCAGCAGAAACGCATGAGGCTGAATTCACCAGTAAAGAATGTGCAGCTGAGTGTGTGTGTGTGTGTGTGTGTGTGTGTGTGTGTGACTTCATACACACCCGTTACTCCAACATGTGTGAGAGAAGTTGTGCAAGACTAAAGTTAACCATGATGTGGTAATTTTTTCAATGTTAAAATAGTTTTTCTTCAGTTTCAGCTTAATCTATAGAGACACTCATGAGTAAAGCAGTGGATTATCCCGCTGGAATTGCTACGGCTCTGGGGTGATTTCAACATTTTAATGCTGTGAGTTTGGGATTGTTTGACTGAGCAATGGAAAATGCTTTGAAGACTATTGATGCAATTCAGGTTGATGCCACTAGTGAAGCAGAAACGTCACAGTTTACATTTAAAGGGACAATTCACACCAAAACCAACATTTGGTCATCATTTACTCACCTGTATGTATTTCTTCTGTGGAGCACAAAAGAAGGTATTTTGAACAAAACACGTTATTTAATTATACGGAGAAAAAAAGTTTAAAGAACATTCTTCCAAATATCCCCTTTTGTGTTCTGAATGACAGTGAAGTGCATACAACACAAGTAATTCAGGAGACTTGTTACTAAAAAACAAAAAACAAAAAAATAAATGAAACAACGTTTTGTGTCGGTACTAGGGGTGTAACGGTTGCCAAAAATCACAGTTTGGTTCAATACGACACAGTAGTGTCACGGTTCGATATGTATTCGATACAGCAAAAAGAAAGGAATGCCAGAGAAATTTCCTTAAATTTTACAGATGTTTTATTTATTAAAACTAACATCAAAAAGTACGAAATATCATGCAATTAAGTATCTTAAAACATTTCATTCAGTTTACACTTCAGAATATTCTTTTAAAGAATATTATTTCCGTAATAAGGGCTCTATTTTAATGTATGATCCAGTTTATGAGTGAGGTGAGAAAGACAAAACACAAAAGCATCTGCTTTAAACTTATTTTAGACTTTGGAAGGCCTTTTGGCTTTTGCCGTTTATCTAAGATGATTTTGGAAGTTTTTTTTTTAATTTGTTTCTTTTTTATTTGGTACCACCGTGTTTGCTGATTTTTGGTGTTTTATATTTAAACTTTGTGTAAGTTATGTGTTATTTGTATAATAGGCCTATAGTATGGTGTATTTGTATTCTTTTCTATCACATTGCCTGGTCCATTGTTTAGGCTCCCTTGTTGAGCGCAGTGGCACTGAGAACATTATGTTTCACACATTTTAACCTCATTTATTTTCCAAATGTAATGGATTAGTCCAACAAATTGTTCGGTTTGTAATGCGTACCGAACCGAAAGCCTTATATTGAACGGTTCGATACATTGTCGAATACATGTATTGCTTGTCAGTGCTCAGACCATACGCCGCACACTGCAACAAGTCGGTTTGCATAGGCGTCATCCCAGAAGAAAGCCTCATCTGAAGCTGGCTCACAAGAAAGCCTGCAAACAGTTTGCTGAAGACAACCTGTCCAAGAGCATGAATTACTGGAACCATGTCCTGTGGTCTGATGAGACTATAAGATAAACTTGTTTGGCTCAGATGGTGCCCAGCATGTGTGGCGATGCCCTAATGAGGAGTACCAAGAAAACTGTATCTTGCATACAGTCAAGCATGGTGGTGGTAGCATCATGTTCTGGGACTGCATGAGTGCTGCTGGTACTGGGGAGCTGCAGTTCATTGAGGGAAACATGGATTCCATTATGTACTGTACATTTTAAAGCAGAACATCATGCCTTCCCTTGAAATGTCAAACTATTTGTTAAAGTGCACACACAAGTTTTTAGTCATTAAAATCGGCTAATCATAGTTAATCTTCACAATGAATTGAATATCAATTGAATAGATTATGAAGATATTATGACACTGCCATCAGCTGATGAAGGTCAATACCACTAAGACGCAACAGACCAAAATGACCATTATTAGGGTATTTTCAGACATTTGAAATTTATTTCCTTTGAGAAGAGACATAAAGGAAATGGTCATTTCTGCTATTTCAGAAGCTCTTCTGTGTGTGCCATGAACATGTATGATGCTGAAGCTCTTACAGATCACTACAGTAATGGCCTTAATCCACACATCTTTAATCCACATCTATCAATCAACATGTCCTCAACAGAACCTTTCTTTTCTTTATATAAAATCCCTCAATACACAAAAGAGAGCTTTAATGATTAATTACGGCCATTTATCTATCACTCAGTAGTTCCTGCACAGTGTGCGAACACATGAAGCTAATGATGAGATATACAGTGTGTGAAGTTTATTGCCATAGCAACGAGCAGAGCAAGACAACCGCTGGAATTCAGTATCAGACAGCCGTTTCCTTCCGTTTATCACTCACCTTATGAAATATAACAGGGGAAATCCTGCTCTCAATCAATCAAACTTGTCAATCCTGGTATGTAATAAGCCCTGAGCAGGTAATTAGCTCAGATTAAAAGCAATTAGACTCATGTTAATAATATCTGAAGATCTTGCAGGCAAACTGAACTCGTATGTGACCCTGGACCACAAAGCCAGTCATAAGTGTCCATTTTTCGAAATTGAGATTTATACATCATCTGAAAGCTGAATAATTAAGCTTTCCATTGATGTATGGTTTGTTAATATTTGGTTGAGATACAACTATTTGAAAATCTGGAATCTGAGGGTGCAAAAAAATCTAAATATTGAAAAATTGCCTTTAAAATTAAGTTCTTAGCAATGCATATACTAATCAAAAATTACATTTTGATATATCTACAATAGAAAATTTACAAAATATCTTTATGGAACATGATTTTTGTTCGTCCCTAAAAGTTGATAATTTTGACCCATACAATGTATTTTTGGCTATTGCTACAAATATACTAGTGCTACTTAAGGTTTTGTGGTCCAGGATCACATAATCTAAAATAATTCTACTGTAGTACAGTAGTTGAAGGCAGATGCAGTGGTTAGTTAGTACAGTATGTGTTTCAAGCACTCATTATGAAGGCCTCATTAGCGTCAAGTCACTAAAAAAATCTCTGGTAAAGTGTGAAAGTTTAAAAGAAGTTCATTTTCCCATCTTTCAGCTAGATGTAAGCCTTTTCTGTAGCATACGAGCTTCAGAAGAGTGTATACTGTTCATAACTACAGAAATCAATCATAATCAACCACTGCAGCAAAATTCAGGATATTAATATTAAGAATGAGTAAAAAAAAAAGAACTTTGCAAACAGTAAAGCAAATGCAAAACATAAGTTTAATATTAATATGGTTACTGCCTTAAAGCTTACACTTTTTTTTTTTAGAAATAATATGGTTTTACAGAAAGAAAAGTAAAGACTTGAGGTCACATGACCAGCTGAATATTACTTTATCTCTGTAATCCGTTATTGGACACATTCACTTGGATCAAAATAATTTCTGACAGTGCTATTTTATAACGCCAGTGGTAATTGTTTTACTTTTGTACAATGCGACATTCGTGCTGTTTGCAATCTCCAAGTCCAAGACTTACAGAATGACCAAAATATTGCAACTTAAATTTAAACAGGCAATCACAACCATTTCACGCAATGTCTGCTTCTGCTCTGAAATCATCCTGTTTGAAAATAGCAATGAGAAACAACAATCCACTGAGATGAGAGAACTGATGATACTGCCAAACTTATGACTATCTGGACTGCATATTAGTCTTTAATAGGACACATATGAGTCTGCAAACACACAGCTGACTTCACTGCACATGAAGACTTTACACTGCACTTAGTGTCAAGATGCTTAGATGCTTAGCCTGTTACTTTACTGTCCAAACATGACTAAAATTAATGCTGATAAAAAAGCAGTACTGTATACAACAAACATCAATGCGAAGGCTTTCAGGAGGCTCGCACTAGGAAACTGCACTTTCTGTTTGAAGAAAAACAGTGTTTGATGGGTAAATAAATGCAGATTGGTCATACAATGAATACTAATTAGTGATCTCACAGTCTCCTCCTTTACTGATGATTCCCAAACATTTAATTACTGCATCTCAGAACAAAGATTCAGTCAGTCAGCTGTAACTTATCACTAAAAATGATCATCAAGTTGCATAAGTTGTGAACGCTCTAGCAGATGAGGCAGGAACGCTTTCTTAGTAATTATGATCAGCAAACATTTGCAATGAATACACTCCATCTGAACGTGGAGAGCAGTGTAAGTTGTATTTCACTAGAGCTGATGAAGGATTAGATTAACAGCATCGTAAATTTAAAGATAGTTCACCAAAAAATCATCTGTGTAAATGATGATAATTAATTTTATTAAATAAATTAAATCAGTTTAAAATGTTATCAGAGGCTTTACAGTGGTTTGGGTCCTACTTGGGGGGTAGACAGCAATGTGTTAGGGTCATGGGGTGAAGTCATCTGTGTGTGCTAACAACATGGGAGTACCGCAAGGGTCAGTACTTAGCCCACTGTTGTTTACAATGTATATAAATGACCTACCTATTTGCTTTCCAGGTGTCAACTGTCAGTTGTATGCGGATGACATTGTCATCCATGTGTCTACTAAAACACTTAGCCTGGTAGGTGAGCACCTGGCTCAGGCATTGCAGAAAATTTCTAGATGGCTTGAGATGTCTCATTTAACTCTTAATGTTAAGAAAACAGTTTCCATATGCTTTTCCATATGAAACAGGCCTGCAGGGGATGTATTTAAGGTGCAAATTAAGAATGAAGTAATTGAAGTAGTGAATGAAGTCAAGTATCTTTTGGATAAGAATTTAAAATTTGATAGGAAGGTCAAACCAAGGTCAAACCAAACCTAAATTGTTTTCGTATTATTAAAAAGGATCTGTCTTGTCAAACTGCAAAATTATATATGCATGCGATGATATTCTCATATTGATCATATTGCATTACATCATGGTCGCAAGCCTCTCCAATTATACTGAAGCCTATTGTTTCAATATACAAACAGGCATTAAAAGTTATGGACCAGAAACCTATGCGGTGGCATCATTGTGATGTTCTACGAAAGCATAACCTTCTTAGTTTTGATAGCTTCACTGATTTTAATTATCTTAAATTGGTTTTTAAATGTTTGAAGAATCATGCATTAAACAACCCTGGTTATCTAAAGTTCTTCTTTAAAGGGGTCATCGAATGCCCATTTTCCACAAGTTGATATGGTTCTTTGAGGTCTTAATGAAAAGCCTATAACATAATTTGGTTAAAACTTCTCAATGGCAGTGTAAAACCGTGATCTCATGATAATTGGTATATATTTTACATAAAATGTTAATTACATGAAAACGTGCATTTATTTAGGTTTTTACCGTCACTAAAACCTAAAAATGAATTCTTATGAATATTAAAATCGTGGCATTAATTTTATTATTATTATTGTTTTCAGCTATCATATCAATGGCATTATGTTTTCAATTGCATTGATGAATTGTTTACTCGTTTACTGAATATAAAACAATAACATTTCATTATGTTCTGTGTGATTTCTGCTGCCAGCTTGTTTCGAAGAATAGGCCTACATAATTTTAAACAAGACTACATTTAAATCCTTAAAATGAATCACATTTCTGCAATCGTTTAACCATTACTTATGTAATATTTACTTTGTTTGTGATAGGACAAAAAAAAGGCATTTTCTCCGACATGCTGAAAATAGAACCATAAAATACACCAAAAACACATTACAAAAGAAATCAATTTTATTCTTGCACTATGAATAACTTTTTATATTTATTTAACTGTATTTTTTTTATTTTGATAATGAACAAGCTGCAATGTCAAGTTAGCAAAAATATGTTTTGTGCGTGTGAGGTGCCGATGCGATCACTGCAACTGTTACTCCGTAATGTATAGTCATACAGAAGCAACATCATTCAAAACTGTGAAGCTTTTGCAAAATAAAGAAAATGGCTTTCTGCCGTATCGGTTTCCTTTCCAAGAACTTTGGAGCGTTACAGTGATCCAAAACTCAATTCTTTCTTTTGTTTTGTTAATCTGTTATTGATTTAAGTGAAATATATTTTGTATATAGGCCTTTGTATATATTCCTCTTTATGTAGCCTACATAGTTTTATTCTGTTTTCTCAGTTCACAGACATGCTGCAGCTGCGTGATGTGACCTTGTGTGAATTGGTGTTCTACACTATCATGCCATTTTTGCTGGTTTCAAACACAAAAAGCTGCCTGCCATTCATTTTCACTTAAATGTAGTCCTAATGCTTGGTGGTTTGTGGCATATCCTCGGATAAACTAATGCCGGGGCATTGTGACTTACCTATGATGAATTTACAGCAGGCATTTCACTCTTTAGATGAGTCTTCACATTTGCATAGGCCATATGGCGTCTGGCAAACTTTATTTTGTACAGATTTTATTTTGTTTTGGCAAGTGTTTAATTATTTTTTAATAATAAACCACTTAATTTAATTAATAAACCATTAGTATCAGCCCTTTTTATGCTATTTCCGATATGCTGATGGTAGTGTTGGGCGATAAGCTCAATTTTCATATCGTCCTATCGTCAGCATGTGAGATTGTGATACACTATCATATCGTGTTAATTTACCTAATTATCTGTGTACTAAATTCAAAAATAAAGGGTAGTCTTGTTATTGGGCATGCAACTTAATTTCTTTACCCGTCATATTGCGATCATATTGCAGTCATCAGTCCATGTTGCAGTTCAGTAATGCAGAATGTGGAGAAGCGTATATCGGCACAACCCTAGCCGATGGCTTTAAAATAATCAAAAATGTCATTATAGGTAGGGCTGGGTATCGAGTTCGATACTTTTTAAGCACTGACCGAATGGTCTCGATACTATCGAGTATCGAAAAAATAATTTTCGTTCGGTACCAAATTTCGATACCCGGGGGTATAATCTTGTCAACGTCAGTGAGCTAGAAAACGTGCGGCATCCTTAACGTGCCCAGATCAAATGCTGATGATTGGCTGCAACGAGGCTGCAATAGTTTACAGCGGTTATGCCCACTCGCCCAGAGCTTGTCAAATGTGAGGCTGTAATGTACACTACACTTTAAAGTATAGCATAAATTTAACGCAAACAATGTTTAAGTGATCAAAAGTATGGCTACATTATGCCAATATTGACGGCAACAGCGTGCGATGCAATATTTGTAAAAAGGTTATCACGTCCAAGACTGGAAACACGTCAAATATGATAAAGCACCTGACACATTCTGTCGGATACAATTCTGGCGTCTCAGTCTCAATATAGGCTAGTGTACAATGCGGCATACATTCACATCAAATGATAAATCAGCCCGTTTGTGTCCTCCCACTTTCAAAAGGTTTTGTTCAAGTAAGCCCTTAGAATGCACGCTCAGCACCGCCGAGTTTCGCGGGATGGTTAAAACAAAACCAAAAGTAAAATGCGCACGTGCATTCAAAAGCAATTTTAATACCCCGCGTTTAGAGAGCGACTCCCCAATGCACGAAAATTTGGCTACATAAAATATCGAAGCTGTTATTAGTATGTGGCCTATAATAAGATGGGTAGTTGTCTATAGCTCTGTATCATGCTTGAAAGATTCGGTCTCTGGTTGCACTTTGAATATTGAAAGGGTAGCCTACTTTGATTATGGCTGCATTTATTGTCTACACGACTAAGAAAGAACTGTGTCGTTTATTTTTTTGTTATTTATAATAGATTTTATTATTTATGTAGGTTGCCTCTAATTTAAATGGCTGTACCTATAATAGAGAAAATAAACATCTTGTTCATGTACTCATACTATCATTCATTCTTGTCCCTTGCTTAAGGCGTAAAATATATTAAAAAGGCTTTCAGAATCAGCCCATTTGCTTGTAAAACATCGGCTATCAAAATCGACCATGAAGAATCAATATCGGTGCATTACTAAAAAAGAAATTGGGTGCTCCTAAATTTTTTTTTTTTTTTTTTTTCACCAGTGCTACCAAGTAAAAAAGTTAATTTCGAGCCCTGGGACATTATCAGCCAAGAGCGGGCTTGTCTGTCTCCTGAAAAAGCAGACATACTAATTTTTCTGAAGTATTTTTCTGTCATTAGTTACTAATGTTGTTCCAAACCCATAAGACCTTTGTTTATCTTCAAAAAACAAATGAAGATAATTTGGATTTAATCCAAGAGCTTTCTGATCCTCCCATAGATTTACTGGATATGCATTTTTCAATGCCCAGAAAGGAACCAAAAACATAGTCAAAATAAGTCCATGTGATATAAGTGGTTCAATCATAATTATATGAAGCTGCGAGAATACTTCTGTGCGCACCGATTTAACGATTTATCTATGGGACGATCAGAAAGCTCTTGGATTAAATACAAAATATCTTCATTTATAGATAATTAATGACAGTATTTTAATTTTGGGGTGAACTAAACCTTTAAGCAGCAGTGAGCCTCACAAATACTTAAATTTTATTGACTTAAAACTGCTTGTACTTTATTAAAACTGTTTGCACTGATATATTGTGTTAACTACTTTGTTCATTTTGTGCTTTTGTTCCTTTGTTTCTTGGTCTTAGAGATAAGCCTGCTGTGAAAAGTTATGTAATCTTGTTAAAATATATTTCTTAAAATAAAAGTATCGAAAAAAGTATCGTTCGGAACCGGTATCGAATTCAGGGTATCGGTATCGAAATTTTTGGAACAATACCCAGCCCTAATTATAAGGTGGTTGTGTATACACACTGCTAAGATACATTTCAGTTCAAACAACATGTAAAAGTGCATTTTTCATCCATTGACCCCTTTAACATCTGACCACACTCAGGGTAGCAGAGAGAAAATTGCACAAATCAAAAGACCCACCGGACCAGAGTATGTATCAGCCTTTGCTGTAACCTTTCTCAGTTGAAGTCCATATTGCGAGTTCTTCATATTTCCACAACAAGATCAACAACACATTCAGACATATATAATCTTTTCAAAACATTCAATTCTCTCCTTTTTTCCCTCCACTGCTTCCCCCCATGTCCTCAACAGCTGATGATTTTACTACATATTTCACAGACAAAACTAAAACCATCAGGAGTGAGTTCACAGTAACACACATACAGGAACTATAAACCAACCTCATCCACTCCGAAAACTCTCCTCCCGTCCTTCTCTCCCCAAAAGTATCTAAACTTATCCTCTCTAGCCATCGTACAACCTGCCTTCTAGACACAATCTCCTCACATCTTCTCCAAGCAATCTCTCCTACACTTTTACCATCATTCAATCGCATCTCTTGTGACAAGCATTTTCCCCACCGCATTCAAGCAGGCTCGGGTAATCCCAATTTTAAAAAAAATCCACATCAAACACTTCACTTGTAGATAGTTACAGCCCTGTTTCTCTCCTTCCATTCACAGCATAAACATTTGAAAAAAGTTATTTTCAACCAGGTATCATTATTTATTCCACAGAACAGCCAACTGGATGTTAACCAATCAGGTTTCAGAAGCAGCCATTAAACTGAGACTGTATTACCGTCGGTCACTGAAACCCTGTGGTTTGCAAAACCTGATTCCAAATCATCAGTTATTCTGCTGGATTTCTCTGCCACCTTTGATACTGTGAATCATCAGATTCTTCTGTCCACCCTCTGGCTATCACAGGTAGGTCTTTCAGGGTTGTCTGGGTAGAGGAGGTATTCAAAGCATGTAAACTGGTCATAGGGGTTCTTTAGGGATCAGTTCTTGGACTCCTCCTCTTCTATATGCTGCATCTTTGGGACCCATCATACAACCACATAGTTTCTCTTACCATTGCTATGCTGATGACTAGGGTTGGAGCCGAACCCGAATACGGTATTCGGAAAGGCACAAATAGCGTGTTTTTTACAAATACTTATTTCGAACAAATACTTTTTTAAATATTTGTATTCGGGAACAAGTAAACTTTATATCAAAAATCTGCGTTTCCTCATGAGACCGCAGTTAGTGTATGCCCGCATGAGTGAGTGAGTGAGTGACATTCAGGAGTCGGGGGGTGGGGGGTTAAAAGAGGTGACTGACACAGACTGCTCCACACAGCAACAGAGGAGACTCGGCTGAGCGAAAAAAGACTTCACTGCATCACAATTTTTGTTGAATAGATTTTTGTACCTTAACTGGGTTCCGGGGGCAGTTTATAGCTTTTGGGAAGCAGAGTTCGATCAAGAGGTTATTCCATTAGGGGCCGTTCACATGCGCGCTCAAGTTCGTTATTTCAAATGTAGCAGACGCGCGATATGCGCACTCATAATGGAAGCGACGCGCACGCGGTGCCACGCGATCGTTTTTTCCAGGCGCGTCTGCACCGCATCGAGATAAATACATCTCAACCTATGATCTCAACTTTTCAGAATTCCACAAGTGCACGCAGGTCATGGGACAAGAACCAACCAATCACCTTCACATTTTCCCTTAATAACATTGAAAAACAGCCAAGCTGGAGAAACAGCTTATCATATCTGTACAGGAATAACCATTTTTAAATAAATTTAATAGCAGAGCTACTGCAAGCGATTTTTAATGCTGGAAATCCATTTACGCTTTGCTGAAACTTCCGAGTCTTTATTGAGAGATCAGGTCATGGTTGCTTAGCAACGGCAGACGCCACGGGAAAGAAGTTCTTTCAGTAGAAGAACAGTTCTTTTAAGCATAATTATTTGTTTTTATTCTGTCTGTTCAGCGTCTTCCAACAAGGATGGGTGGTGGTGGGGTTCATGTTCACAATGGTATTTTATTAGTTGTTGGTTTAACCATGGATGAGGTAATGGCTGTAACATTTCTGTTAATTCCTTGTTACATGTTCAAAAACATCAACCAATATTGCATATCCATAATTATTATAATGGATATAATTAAAGAATACTTACACTATAACTTAAATTAGAAGTGTAACGCACAAAAAAAACTGGATTTTTACACCTATTTTGAATTTTACTCGAATACAAATACAAATACAAATACTTTTCCCCCCTCAACAAATACAAATACAGATACAAATACCGGCTGCTTTGCACACCCCTACTGATGACACACAGCTCTAACTTTCATTTCAATGAGATGATCCAACGGTGGCCGCACAGATCTCAGGCAGCCTAGTGGATATCTTGGCCATCTGGTGGACATTTACAGCATGATTACACCATCCAGCTAGGTTAATCAACAATTACCCCATCAAGTTTGGTCAGATATCCAGGAGTAGTCTTTGGTGACCAGCTGACCTTCAAGGACCACATTTCAAAGATAGCTCAATCATGCAAGTTTGCATTGCACAACATCAAAGAGACCCTTCCTAATGGAGTACGCTGCACAATGTCTTGTCCAGGCCCTTGTCATTTCTAGGCTGGACTACTGCAATGCTCTTTAGGCTGAACTTCCATCATGCATAGTCAAACCTCTACAAATGATTCAGAATGCTGCAGCACGACTGGTCTTCAACGTGCCCAAAAGGGCCCACGTCACACCTCGCTTTACCTCCCTGCACTGGTTTCCAGTTGCAGCTCACATCAAGTTTAAGACGTTGATGCTCATGTAAAGAACAGCCATGGGCACAGCACTTTCCTATTTCCACTCTTACAAAATTACATCCTTGAATTTACTTGTGGTACCATCACAGAGAGGCACAAAATCACTTTACATAACATTTTTGTTCACCATTCCTGGCTGGTGGAATGATTTTCCACCCCAATCTGAAATGGTGACTCTTTGACAATTTTCAAGTGACATCTGCATCCTAATTTAAATAATAATAATAATAATAATAATAATAATAAACCATCCAGTTTTACTTTCCTTTATCTCTCCCTGTCTAGCTTGTACTAATCTGAACTATGTCTGAAACTTTGTACTATGAGCACATCCTGTGTTTATTTCCCTCTTTATGATGAATCACTTGTTATATTTCTCAGTTGTAAGTCGCTTTGGATAAAAGCATCTGCTAAATGAATAAATGTACATATATAATTATTATTGTTCAAACAATATTGAAAATATGCCAGTTATATAGCGGTTATTCAATTAATGGTGGTTCCTCTATTCAAAAGTTAATTAATAAAAGATATAAAAATATAGGGGGAATATATATATATATATATATAGTATTTTGGTGAGCACATCAATTTACATCTACAAAAGAGATTCTATATACACTGAAAAGAGTGTATAAAAATAATAATTTTCCATCATCATTCAGATATAATGTAAAATTGAAATTATTCTGACCTGTACATATTAAAATATATAAAAGAATAAGTCATCATACTACATTTAATTCTATTTTAAATAATTAAAATCTTGCTGACAAATTGGGTAAATCCTAGTGTTTTGAAGGATTGTGGAAAAGATGGGTAAATATAAAAAAAAAAAACGAATAAAAATAAATAAATAAAAATAATTGTTGTTACCATTAATTTGACCATTTTACCATTAATGGTTATTGGTTTAATATGCCTGACAATGTTTTTTTGTTTGTTTGATTATATAATATATTGTAACACTGTGCATTTGTAAGTCGTGCTAAAAGTGTTTAATAGTCTTTTCTCCGGAAAAAAAAAAAAAATGCAATTAAACAGGACAATGCAGGGAAAAAAAAACAACTAAATTTAGAAGTAGGCCTACCACTTAAATTTACAGGAATATATCAATAAAAATGCACAATTGCACAATTGGCAAAACTAAACATTCATGATTCCTTTTTAGAAAGTATTTGAAAGTTCACTGTCTGCACCCACTTGAACTGTCCAATGGCACCAGCCCAACTCTGACAAATGTTATGGCAAAAGATGAAGAAAAGTAGTTGACAATTTATTAAGTAACTGATTTTTAACTGAGTTTTAAATGTATAATTATTTGTTAAATAGAAAATGATTTATTTATGGATAATAAAGCACATTAGATTAGAATACCTCTATGTTAGTGTTTAAGTGGTACTCTCAGTCTTAGGCTTCACGCTGCTTCTAAACATCAGCAACAACAGCCCCCATCGGTGACCTCTGACCCCTGGACACATCACACACACAGCACCGCAGTCACTGAAGAAAAGATAAGAGGAACACCAGAGCAGGGAAGGTCTGTTTCTCTCCAATGACAGGAGGAAGACAGGATCTGAAAGGACAGCACAGCTCTACTGTTAGTCACACTGCAAGACAGGAAGTCTCAACTGGAACCACCCTTCCTCCTGCCCAGAGCTGGAATCACAGGCAGCGGGTCACATGGCAAACACACACATACTCTCAAACACACACACACACACACACACACACACACACACACACACACACACACACACACACAAAAACAGGTATTCCTATCATTATGGGTTCATTTTATAGACATAATGGATTTTCTATCCCCTTACTCTTACTCTACTCCTCACACAAAACTTTCTGGTATTTTAAATTCTCCATTCTATATTAAAAACTGCATTCTGTATGATTTATAAGCAGTCTTCCTCATGGGGACCAAAAATAAAATAACAGAGGGAATACCAGGTACACATAACACACAGACAAAGTTTTGGTATTGTGAAATGCAAATCACAGATCATGCTTTGATAGAGAAACCATTCAGCTCAGGGGGGAAAAAAATTGGCAAAGACAGATAACAAAGAAAAAGCCTTTGACAAACCATTCCAGTGAAACAGGACTGCATGCAGCGACAGAACAACTAGTATAATCTAACAAACAACTATGGATGCACGTGATGTTGCAAGAAATGCGCTTCCTCCTTTCTGGAACAACAGGAAACTGGCTCTCGCATGATCTCCAAACTGCTAGTATAAACATGCAAAATCTGAACATCAATTCCTTTAATAATGTTAACATTAAAATACGGCATATTAAAGCACTAAAATGATAACTGTTACTCTGACCCACTTTATATGGGTTTCTGTACTCAACCTCCAGAAAGTCACACATTCACAAGAAAAGGCTCCACTGCAGCAGCAATAAAACGACTCGTTTTTCTGTTTTGGCTTGTGTAATACTCCAAAAATGTTGCAAGAAAGTCTCTACAGAGAGTTCACTGTCAAACCCCATTCCATGTAATAATCAAATTTGAAGAAAACAAGATAAAACAGGAAAAGTCAGTTAGGCTTTGTGCATACGGTGTGAAGGAAGCATCAGAGGCGCACAGCACAGATCTAATCAGAGTTCACACCTCGCAGCTGACAGCATGTTTTTCAGCTCCTGTTTTGATAACCATTCAAGCAGTGGCAGAAGGTCAAGAGAGCAAGATTCTCTACCATCTACATGGATGTGGTGAACCACAAGGTGTGGCTGCTTGAGCCTCAGAAACACACAAAACAGGAACACAACTTCCTCTAAAAAGATGGGCACATTTTATGTTCCAGTGCAGCTGAAAGCTTCAATATTCGTTTTCTCCACAGAGTGTTTTTAAACATTAGGGCAAACTGGGAAATTTGCATTAGGTATTGCAGTTAAACACTTTAGATGGCCACATGTTGCTCAAAGATTTATCTCTCATGTTCTGTTTGAGACACCCCAAAAACATACTTAAACTTCTTTCATCATTTAATTACTCTAATGTTGTTCCAGGCCTGTATGACTAGCTTTCCTCTGCATAACACAAGATAGTTTGTTCATTCATTGGAAGTCAATGTGGGTTATGAGCAACAACTTATGTATTCTGTAGAACAGGTTGAGCTGCTTCCAGTTCAATTCTTTGTGTTTTTTTCTAAATATAGAGATGTTTTACTCAAGACGCAATCAAAGGAGACACCAAAGAACCAATGTCCATCACATATGAAGCCTGATATTTCAATTATCTAATTGATATCTACATTTTTATTATTTTATTTTATGGATTAAAAAAAAGCATATAACAAAAAAATTATTAGGTAGGTTAGCTGATCAGTGATAGTTCACAGATATCATTTCATACTGCTGTTAACACTTTCTCTGACAAGCAGATTTAATGAGACCTGTTTTCCGGTTTGTTCATTAAACATGTTACCAACATTTTCTGTGTTACACAAAGTTTGGAATGACATGAGGGAGAGGAAACAATGACAAACTGATCACTAAATTATAAATGGAAGACAGTTTCTGCCACTGAATTAAAAAAAAATAATAATCTCACATCATATCTGATTTTTTTTTCTCCAAATTTTTTTTTTCTTATTATTTTTCGCAATTACGAGTTTAAACCTTATAACTCTGAAAAAAAAAGTCACAATTGTGAGATTAAGTAGCAGTGACACATTTAATTATTTATTCAGTGCCAGAAATGGACTTCCATTAGTATCAAGGTTCAAACTTCAACTAATTAAATAATTCAGACACTTTCCAAAAAAAAAAAAAGGGAGGGAGTAGGTGGGGGGGGGGGGGGGGGGTAGAGACTACAGGTATAAAAAAATAATGAATGTCACTGAATATTTTGCTAGGGACTAAATTGATGCCAAACAATGAAGTTGCACTAGTTCTGTCTATGGACATCTTTTTCTGTATTTTAATTACCATTGTTATTTATAATTTATTGTATATTCTTTTTTTAATATTATTGTTTTACTACCTTACCTTTTACTACCTTAACTTTATGTATGTCTGTATGTTTGTACTTTCTGTACTGGAAGCTCCTAACACCAAAACAAAATCCTTGTGTGTGTGAACACACATGGCAATAAAGCTCTTTCTGATTCTGATTTTAATTGTCAAATTTAGACTTATAGTTAAAGTAACTTTGTAACTACATGTCAACTAGCAGTCAGAGTATTAGTAATCTGTCTGCTTAACATCTGCTAACACTTGATTTTGATGGACATTCTGACTATTAGTCACTTGTCAAATACACGTCAACTAATTCTACTAACCCTAACCTAACGATCTACTACTCTAATGACTGTTAGTTGACATGTAGTTACAAAGTTACTTCAATTATAAGTCTAAAGGGGACTATCAAAATAAAGTGTACTCAACAATGCAACCATATTGGATATAACAATAAAAATGGCATTTCTGATAAGTTTACCCCTGTTTTGTCATATAACAGAGTTAAAGCTTAAATAACACCTGAATGCTGGGGTTTAACTAGATCAAAAGGAACATATTAAAAGCAAAAGAACGGGACTCATTTTGAGAGATTGATTTCAGAATCACACAGGCATTATTGTGGTCTCTGGAGCCTCAAATCAGACCGCGAATCTCAACACAACTTTAGGGTTAACGTTTAAGTTTCGGCCACTTTGAAGTACAGGACGCAGGCCGGCGTTCACCTTGCAAACCACATATACATCCTCATTTTCTCAGCCGCTTAACATTTACACAGGCAGACTCAAAGAAAACAAACGCTGGGTTCAGAGACACTTTCTCCCGGGAGGATCTGGACGTGAACTTTCAACAGGCAGTTTACAAAACCGCTGTTGCATAAACACAGTCGTTTTGGTGAAGCAGAGCGACTGCTGAGAGCGTGACTGAAGAAATGCAACAGGAAAAAGAGACACGCATCACTTTGTTATCTATCACCTACTTTCCTGGCAGTGGCTGAACAGAAACAATTATGCTACATGAAAACTTCCTTATTCACTGAAACCTGCATAACAAAGCTTCAGACTAAAAATAACAAACAGCTGTCTGTCAACCATGCTGATGAATATTACACTGACAATGTTGTTTATTATCAAAAGAAATCTCAGAGGAAATTTGATTGAATTTAACATTGTAAAATGTGTTAAAATGTGTTAAACTGTGTTCAACGTCAACTTGCTGCTGAAAGCAACAACAAATTAGCGAACACTTGAGTCACACGGTCTCATGTGCAGTGGGAATTAGGCATGTCACGGCATGTCAGACTTCAGTCTCTGCTTTTGCCTGCTCACCATGTCACGTGACCTACGGCCTCAGGACAGTGTGGCCTCACTTCCTCAGAGACTCAACGCACCACATGCCCCGTTCATCTCATACCTGAAGTTCCTGATGCACAGGGCCTTTGTCTAGAGAAACAATGACTGACAAGATAAAATGTCAGCAATGCTGCGCTTTACACAATTGGGTTACCGTGCCATAGTATACAATGTTCTGCAAAATGTATCACTGTATTCACTGAAGAATATATCTTGAAGATACTGAGGTAAAAGCAGAAGCTAGTATAAATATTTGGGAATTTGATTACCTTTCCAATATCCTAAAGTTTAAAACCAATGTTTTCAAACAAAAATCTATCTATCTGTCTATCTATCTATCTATTTAAATAAATTCTGATTTGTTCAAACAGTCATTCAATGTGACACTGCATTAGCCTATATTTAAAGACAACATTAACTTAAGTAAAATAAATGTGAAGTGCTTTAATGCATGATCATTTTACTTAAGTTAAAGTAAAAATTAGCTGAATAATTATTCGGAATAATTGTAAAAAGTCGCCACTCAACATGTTTTGAGAAATATATATATATATATATATATATATATATATATATATATACATATAAAAAAATAACCATATGAACAAATGTTAAACTTATATGTTTGTACCACACTTACATAAGTAATAAAACTGGTAAAATACTAATTTTCCAATGTCTCAGACTGTGGGACTGTGCAAAAATCACCTTACAACCTGTAAAATTCGTACAATTCCTGTAAAAAGCCCCATCTCCACTAAAACCCACAGCCAAAAGAAAGCAAAACTAACACATCCAAAGACAAGCGAGTCTTCCATTTTCATTTTGTGTCTCTTTCCTGTTTTTCACCATTAAGGAAATAATTTATCTTCTCTAAATTCAAAAATGAACAACATAATCATTCCAAAGCCTGTAGCTGAGGAAATATATATATAAAAAAAAACAACATCTAACAGAGGAAATCTCAGAGTGCAGCATAGAAAAGGCCTTCCTACACTAACGTAACAGCACACAGGGGAAGCTAGAAAGAGTCTGTACGGTGTTTGAAGCTAAGCAGCTGTGTGTCAGCAGCTGACAGAGCGGCGGGTAAGAGTATGGGAAGCACTGGGTTTGGACAGGCCTCCACAGAGTCGATGCTCAAACAAGCCCGGACGGCATGGCGGCAAGAATGAGAACAATGACTGGAATCTAAGGGTTTTCCCAGAACGAGCTGTGGCTGCACCTCCGTTGCTCTCGTCCTGCTCGTCCAATCATCGTGAGACTCTAACCAAACCACACCTTAGCATGAATTATTTAAATGGGGCTGTTTTCATGTCTATATGAAATCCATACCACATTATTTAACAAATAAGTGTGTACAACACAGTTATACAGCAAAACGGGTTTCGATTATTAATGCATAAGGAAAGGTGTCATGTGACCTATATTACAATACCAATGAAGCTACACTCTTAAAAATAAAGGTGCTTCACGATGCCATAGAAGAACCTTTTTTTGTCTAAATGGTTCCATAAAAAGAAGAGAAGGTTCTTCAGATTATAAAAAGGTAAGAAAGAGATGGTTTTTTAAAGAACCTTGGATTGAATGGTTCTTTGTGGAACCAAAAATGGCTCTTCTATGGCATCGCTTGAACCTTTTAAAGCACCTTTATTTTTAAAAGTGTACTGTCATGAGACCAATGACTGTTTTTTGTTTGTAATTTAGCACCATCCCAGCTACCACAGCTTTATCCATGAAACAAGTGAAAAATACAAAAAAGAAAACACTAAAATTTACTTACAAATAAGGTATAAAAAAAAAAAAAAAAAAAAAGGTACAAATAATTTAATACCCTCATGTTGTTCCAAACCTGTAAGAATTTCTTTCTGTTGAACACAAAATATGATATTTTGATTAATATTGGTGAGCAGTTGACGGTAGCCATTGAAATGTATAATATGGGGGGAAAAAAATAAAATACTGGAAGTCAATGGCTACCAGCAACTCTTTGGTTACACATTCTTTAAAACATCTCATTTTGCGTTTAACAGAAAGAACAAATACATACAGGTTTGGAACAACATGAGCATGAGAAAATGACCATTTTTAATTTTTGGCTGAACTATCCCCTCAAATGTCACATTTAGTTTCACAAGAACTACCCAAAAAGTGAAGAGTCTCTAAGGAGTTTAAACAAACAACAGTCCATTAAAATATGTTTTACAGATACTGGTTGCTACATGAACTAAAATAACATTTATCTGAAATAAATTATGTATTTATATCAATGTTTCTAATTTTTACTAAATAATAATTAAAAACAAACAAAAAAATCTAATAGAATACCAAAAACAAAATTATTAAAACATTTATATTTAAATTAAATCTGAAAACAAAAACAGAAAGTAATTTAAAATATAAATAAATACTAAAGAGTATCTCAAGGATACTAAAAATTAGGGGCATAACGGACAATATTCACACATTTAGAAAAATAATAATTATATATATATATATATATATATATATATATATATAACCAATAACAAAGTATTTAAAAGGACAGTTCAATCAAAAATATAAATTCTGTCATAAACAGTTGCTGTTCCCTATTGACTTCCATAGTATTTTTCCCATACAATGGAAACCAATTGCTACCAGCAACTGTTTAGTTCCCAACATTCCTCAAAATATCTTTTTATGTGTTCAACAGAACAAAAAAAAAAAAATAATAATTCATACAGGTGTGGAACAACTTGATGGTGGGTAAATGATAGACTCTTATATTTGGGTGAGATATCCCTTTAAGGTGGTGAATGGGCACAAGAAAGCCTCAAAATCAGAGCTAGATAATAAGAATGCTGCAGGAAAGAGACAGGCACAAACACCACCCACATGCACTCAAGCTGTGCTGCAACGCTTCCTCTAACGCTCACAAGAATCTCTCGCAACAGAGGCCTGGCACAGCAGTCTCACAGGCTAAAAGCACAATCACTACAACACTTTAACCCGTCGCACACTCAAACACATATCTGACACATGACAAAAAGTGGGCCGTAATGCTGATCAACAGACAAACAAGTGTAAAAGTGTAAAATGTGCATGTTCGTCATATGTGCATCTTTCATTTGCATTGCATAGTGTAGAGAGATAAAGAATCAATAGAAGCGCTGCAGTCTCAATGGCCTAACCAGGGTCATATTCAGGATCTTAATCCCCTTAAAACATACAGTCCTCACACCACCAGACCTCGGGCTACTGTCGTCATGGCAACAAGATCACATGACACTGACACCAGAAGACCTGTGACTGCAGAGTCACCAGTACCAACTGGCCACGAATCAGCTGATGAACACTTCCTGTTAGTCGAAGACAGCAAAAAAACAAAAAAAACAACAACAGGCATCACATGCTGGCAAACTGTCGAGGAAGTGAAACTTTCACAATCGAGAGATACTGAAGAGAAAGAAAAGTAGAATATGTTCTACTTCCCCTTTTAAAGGACCTTTAAAAATGTTGACAACGCATTATGAATAATAATGTTTTTAAAGTTAGGACTGTCTATGAACATTAAAGGGGCAGTTCATGCAAAAATGACCATTCTGTCATCATTTACTTACCCTCATGTTGTTCCAAACCTGTATGAATTTTCTTCCGTTGAACACAAATGAAGATATTTTGATTAATATTGTTAAGCAGTTGATGGTAGCCATTGACTTCCATAGTATGGCAAAAAAATTAAAATACTGGAAGTCAACTCTTTGGTTACACACATTCTTTAAAATATATTTTGTGTTTAACAGAAGGAAAAAACTTATACAGGGTTGGAAGAACATGATGACCATTTTAAATTTTTGGCTGAACTATCCCATTAAATGTCACACTTAGTTATCAGTAATAAAGTTATGAAAGTTAGGATTGTCTGTGGAAATGTAGGGGATAGTTGACTCAAAAATGACCTGTCATTTACACTCAACTTCATTTAGTTCCAAGCCTATATAACAGTCTTCTGTGGAACACAAAGATATTTTGAAAAAAGCTCAATTTACGGTCACCAAAACTGTTTGTTCACCAATATTTTTCAAAACATCTTTTTTGTTTCATAGAATATAGTCAGTCATACATGTTTGGAAAGACATAAGAGAGCAAATCATGACAGAATGAACCATCTAGGATGAACTCTTATGTTAATAGTGCAAACAAGCATGTCAAAAAAGGCTGATGACACGTTTATACAATCAAGTTAATGCAGCATAAGCGTAACCCATACTGACCAACAAAGTGCTAAAACATCACAAACCAAGCACTTTTTAAATGGAAAGTGGCAAAAACATCTAAAAATATCAAACTCCACCCAGCAAGACAACTAGTGTCTCCTCAAAGATGACCACTATTACCTTCAATTCCCGAGGTTTGAGTGAAAAAAAGCAGTATTACCCTCAAAACCATACATTAAGCCATTTGGGAAGTATAGGAACACTTCACACATATGTAATTATGCGCAGGGGCCAACGCCTGATTTTAAACACAGCCGAAAAAGCATGTGCTATTTCTAAACCTTGAGCAAGCATCTGTTTTACAAGAAGTCATCGCACTGCTGTGCATGTCTTTAAGTCATCTCTAGTTTAACAAACTGGCCAGTATAACATTTATACAGTGCAGAATGCAGCTGAGGAATGTGACGCTCCTCCTTCCAGAGAAGTCACATGACATGCCTTCTGCTACATGAGTCCTACTGTAACTCCACCCAAAGATCCATCAGAATGCTGCACCTCATGTGTTTACAGTATCATCAAAGCACATTAGACAGGGTCCGTCCCCAGAGATCAGACCTGTCAATCAGAATAATATCACAAATTACGCATAATAACCAGTTGCTTATGAGAAAGAGAGCAGATTTCGTATTCATCGCAGCTACTTTTAGATCGCATTACACACACTTCTCAAATGAAAGAAGGGCAAACAAACACGGTGCATGATGTTTTTTTTTTAAAAATGCATGTATTAAAAGTCTCTTTAAAACAATCAGACAGCTGTTAAAATGCTAGTCTGAAATTAAACGTACAATCGGATTAGAATTTCAATGGTACATCACATTTGTTAAAAACAAAATAACAAAAGATCTGATTTCAAACAGACAGTGGTTTGTGGTTTGAGTCTGGGGGCTTCAGTACCTGTGTATTGGAGAGAAAAAAAAGCCAAAAAGATTTTCACTCAAAGGCCAAAAGAAAACAAAACAAAAACAAAAAAAAAACTAGAGTACTGCCATTCCGTTGACAATAGGCCTTTTAAATGTCGTTAACCCCCAAAACGATTAGCAAGTGTAACAGTTAAGTACTGTGTGGATTGCCATGAACTCAAGACTCCTTGCAGGTTGGCACTAAACTCTTGAACAGCTTTTTGGAAGGCACTCGATGCAACAATGTAATCTCTGACATCCTCGCATCAAAACAGTAAAGTCCTCGTGCGCTGACGGGGCGGGGTGGGGGGGGGGGTGAGTGGCACGTGAAAGTGGTTTCAATTGTGACGTCACCCACCGGCGAACGAAAAGCAATACTTTGAACGATTCACAACAAGTCCACACGCTCTGTCGCCCATGTGCAGGGAGCAAAATATAGCCATTTTAAACTCCTCTCGTGTGTCTCAGTTTTCCACGTTTTTGGGGTTTATGAAGTTCCAGTTGTGAGTGCAAAGCCACTTGTGTTGACATCAATGGTGTGCTGCAATTCCTGAAGAGTTATCCACTATTCCAGGGTTCTCCTACTTCTCTTCCTCTTGAGGAGACACGTAGCTCAACAGTACAGAAATCCTGCAACACACCTCCAAAATAAAATACAAACAAAAACTAATTACTAGCGCTCGTCTGCGTTGCAAAAGACAACACCACACAGCCAGGCACCTGAAAACAAAACCCCCTCAAGTGCCTATGATTTAAACGTGTTGGTTTGTCTATATATATATTTATATAATCCCAGAACATTCAAGTATTCTGTCATGTAAACACTGGTTTCAATATTCTTTTGTCGTGTGCAAGACATGGTAGGACACTTATAGGAATACTGATGACAGTTAAAGCGGCAGTTTGACCAAAAACTAAAGTTCTATCATCGTTTGCTCATTTAAAAAAAAAAAATCTGTATTCTGCTGAGAAAATATAAATATTCTGAACAGTTTTAGGCTCTTATTGACTTCCATAGTATTTTTGTTGTTGTTGTTCACACTACAGAAGTAAATGGGGCCTAACAATTGTTTGGTTACCTACATTCTACAAAAAAATCTTTTGTGTTCAACAGAAGAAACTCATACAGGTTTAGAACAACTTAAAGGTGAGCAAATGATAACCAAACTTCCATTTTTTTGGTGAACTGTCCCATTAAGGCAACAGTTTACCCCCAAAACATAGTTCTGTCAGCTCTTAAATTGTTAAAAACCTGTATGAGTGAGCAGAATGACAGTTGCAACGAAAGTGAACGGCGACCGTGGCTGTCGATCGCTAACGTTATCTTAAATGAAGAAAGCCAAGTCACGAGGTAACAGAACTTTGGTTTTTTGCCGAACTTTCCCCTTAACAGCAGAATTAAGCGGTGTCTGTCGTGTGTTTTGTCCTCGAGCGAACAACTTCGTTAGCTCTCCGTCCTTATTGACGTGCGGCTCATTCACTCACCATGGCAACAAACGCGAATGAGAAACTAGAAATCGCGCTCGTTTTTAAAGAATCACGCAGGACGAGCAGCACTGGTCGTCTCCGTTCGGCGCCGAGGCGTAGTTCATTTGTCTGACGATCTCCGCGAACAGTTCGTCCACTGAGCCTTTATTTTTGGCCGAAGTTTCCATGAACGGGCAGTTCCACTCGTCCGCCAGGGCTTTGCCTTCCCCGGAAGAGACTTCCCTCTCGCCCTCCAGATCCACCTTATTGCCCACCAGGATCATGGGCACGCGCTCGTACCGTTTGACGCGGATGATCTGGTCTCGCATGGGCTTGATGTCTTGGAAGCTCTGCTGGTTGACCAGACTGTAAACGAGGATGAAGCCCTGGCCGTTCTTGATGTACAGATCGCGCATGGAGGCGAACTGCTCGGTGCCCGCCGTGTCTAGGATCTCCAGCACCGACGGCGACGAGTCCACCTCGATCTCCTTGCGATAGAAGTCCTCTATCGTCGGGTCGTACTTCTCGATGAAGGATCCGGTGACGAACTGCACGGTCAGCGCCGATTTTCCCACGCCGCCGGATCCCAACACGACCACTTTGTATTCTCTCATGGCTCCTAACGCACGGGTAGTGTCTCTCTCTCTCTCTCTCTCTCTCTCTCTCTAAGTCACGCGCGCGTGCGCTCTCTCGCTCTTCTAAAGCGCGCGTGCACCCGCGTTGAGCCGCCCTGCTGTTTTCAATCCACCGTCCTTCCGCTCGCCGCCTGGATCCAACCCGGTCTCCGGGTTCGGGCGGGGCCGCTGCTGCTGCCGTTCGGCGTGTGTTCTGCGATGAAGATGGCCTTGGTTCTGACCGTGGCCCAGCATTAGAAGCGCATTCCGCTGGACCTTGTGTTGTGTCTACGCTCCGGGAGCGATCAATGCGCCTCTCTCTGTCTCTCACACGCGCACTCTTCCTGCCCACCGTCCACGGCGCGTCACCGGCTCACGTCACCAAAGGAGCGTCTCTTAAAGGCGCAGTCACATTTGTGAGTTGATTCTGGCTTTCGACACGCGTTTGTTTCTGTTGCACTTTATGCAGTACAGCCTTACGTTAATAAATAGGAAATAACGTTGCAAAATCATCACTGATCAAACAAATTTACATTCAGCTGCAAATCAGCTCTACTGAAGACAACAGTGCGATTCAGATCAGTTCAATGCTGTTTTAATAGTAATAGTTTTAGTCTCAGTATTATTGTCATGTGACAAAACATTGTACTGGTTGGTATTTTTCATGCAATAAGAATGAATGAATAGCAATGGAAGCCAGTTTTCACCACAAAAAAAATAAAAATAAAATAAATCTATCAAAATGCAATGTGTAATTTAAAATACAGGTAAAATATTGTTATAATACAGAAAATTCCTATTAACAGTACTGTGCCCTATTTTAATGGACTTGCATTTAGTGTAGCATTTACCTTACTACCAATACGCTGCCGGAAACTATAATTGTTTTGTGTAAAATGTGTAGTTTAACTAGTTATTTAAAATAAATACATACAATGTAATTGTTCAAAAATGTGTAGCTTTTAAATAATTCAATTTTGTATTTAATAAATATGTAATAAAAATGTTTTATATGCCTAATACTTTTACAATAATATATATAAAAAGTTTATATTATTTTTTACAAACAATTCTAAATGAACATATTTCAAATTATATTCTTTGCTCAGATTTCAATGTGTATTCTATGCAATGATGGAGTTTTACCTCATGGTTACATAATGACAACATCATCCAATGATGTCACAACATCATTTAACAACTTTTACTATCAAAGCAACTTTACCTGAAACTTAGTTGGCAACACTGCTTGCAATTCTGAGAAAAAAAGTCACAGTGACATATCAACTAAGAATTTTGACTTTTTTTGTAATTTTTCAAGTTTACTTTTATCATGTTTTGCTACCACAAAATAAAAATTAAAAAGATAACGGTGACTTTTAATCTCACAATCTATTCTGACTTTTTTTTTCCTAAGAAGTGTGAGAAATAAACTGAAAATGGCATGAAGTCCAAATTATATATGACTTATTTCTTATTTGGATTTATGTACAGTGGCTTGCAAAAGTATTCAGCCCCCTTGAACTTTTCCACATTTTGTCACATTACAGCCACAAACATGAATCAATTTTATTGGAATTCCACGTGAAAGACCAATACAAAGTGGTGTACACATGAGAAGTGGAGCGAAAATCATACATGATTTCAAACATTTTTTACAAATAAAGAACTGAAAAGTGGGGTGTGTGTAATTATTCAGCCCCCTGAGTCAATACTTTGTAGAACCACCTTTTGCTGCAATTACAGCTGCCAGTCTTTTAGGGTATGTCTCTACCAGCTTTGCACATCTAGAGACTGAAATTCTTGCCCATTCTTCTTTGCAAAACAGCTCCAGCTCAGTCAGATTAGATGGACAGCGTTTGTAAACAGCAGTTTTCAGATCTTGCCACAGATTCTCGATTGGATTTAGATCTGGACTAGATCTAGAACATGGATATGTTTTGTTTTAAACCATTCCATTGTTGCCCTGGCTGTATGTTTAGGGTCGTTGTCCTGCTGAAAGGTGAACCTCCGCCCCAGTCTCAAGTCTTTTGCAGACTCCAAGAGGTTTTCTTCCAAGATTGCCCTGTATTTGGCTCCATCCATCTTCCCATCAACTCTGACCAGCTTCCCTGTCCCTGCTGAAGAGAAGCACCCCCAGAGCATGATGCTGCCACCACCATATTTGACAGTGGGGATGGTGTGTTCAGAGTGATGTGCAGTGTTAGTTTTCCGCCACACATAGCGTTTTGCATTTTGGCCAAAAAGTTCCATTTTGGTCTCATCTGGCCAGAGCACCTTCTTCCACATGTTTGCTGTGTCCCCCACATGGCTTGTGGCA
Source organism: Garra rufa (assembly GCF_049309525.1). NCBI lineage: Eukaryota > Metazoa > Chordata > Actinopteri > Cypriniformes > Cyprinidae > Garra > Garra rufa. Next base: position 13,770,836 of record NC_133371.1, read on the forward strand.
AACTGCAAACGGGACTTCTTATGGTTTTCTTTTAACAATGGCTTTCTTCTTGCCACTCTTCCATAAAGGCCAACTTTGTGCAGTCCACGACTAATAGTTGTCCTATGGACAGATTCCCCCTCCTGAGCTGTAGATCTCTGCAGCTCGTCCAGAGTCACCATGGGCCTCTTGGCTGCATTTCTGATCAGCGCTCTCCTTGTTCGGCCTGTGAGTTTAGGTGGACGGCCTTGTCTTGGTAGGTTTACAGTTGTGCCATACTCCTTCCATTTCTGAATGATCGCTTGAAAAGTGCTCCGTGGGATGTTCAAGGCTTGGGAAATCTTTTTGGAGCCTAAGCCTGCTTTAAATTTCTCAATAACTTTATCCCTGACCTGTCTGGTGTGTTCTTTGGACTTCATGGTGTTGTTGCTCCCAATATTCTCTTAGACAACCTCTCAGGCCGTCACAGGGCAGCTGTATTTGTACTGACATTAGATTACACACAGGTGCACTCTATTTAGTCATTAGCACTCATCAGGCCAAAGGGGGCTGAATAATTACGCACACTTTTCAGTTCTTTATTTGTAAAAAATGTTTGGAATCATGTATGATTTTCGTTCCACTTCTCACGTGTACACCACTTTGTATTGGTCTTTCACATGGAATTCCAATAAAATTGATTCATGTTTGTGGCTGTAATGTGACAAAATGTGGAAAAGTTCAAGGGGGCCGAATACCTTTGCAAGCCACTGTACATGCTTTATTTTTTAAGATTAACATTTGTTTTCAAGGCATTGTTGCCAGTGTTTCCTGTCATATCTATGCAAATATTTGATTTCAAAAACAGTATCGTAGCTATTAAATGATATCTTCTGATTTTAAATCTGTATTTAACCTCAGAACAATCTAAAATGTTTTAAGAAGTCTGAGAGTAATCAGTGTTAAATCCTACTGTAAGGTTAACCCTGCCTGGTTTAAATGTTTCAAAATGATTAACAGTTGAAAACATCTGAAAATTTAGGGGAGAAAAAGGTAGTCAAAAAGTAATCAAATGTACATTACTTTAATAAAGTAATTGAAATAGTTGCATTACTTCCGCTACTTCCACTACTAAGGATCTGTAACCTATTACATTTGACAGAAACAAGCGTCCATAGCTACAAAAGTTATGAGAAATAAAACAAATAAATAATTTAATAAAATAAGTTACATAAGTTACTTTCAGAAAACATGGAAAATGGTATAAAAGATAGTGTGAAAGAAACTATTTTGTGAAAGATTACATTCATTCAAGTTAAACAATGACATATTTTCAGTTTTGGGTAAACTGTCTCTTTAATAGTGTTTTTAGCTGTACCACGCCTAGCTGATAAAATGTGTGTCGCAACTCAATGAGTCACACTCAACTCTGACCAGAAAACACTTCAGATTTATCGTAAACTCATCTCATCTTATATAATTTCTGCTGAGTGTTTCAAAACAGACATAGATGTGCCAGAGAGGCTCATTAATAAGCCATTCTGGCCTTTAGTTTGGATATGTTTGAGATATTATGAGAGTTATGGTGCGCTAATATAAACATTACCTGTTGGCCTTAGATAATTGTGTTCAGATCCTAAAAGAAATCTAATCAAGCAGAAGGATAATTCACCAGGAGTTCACTCAGGAATTTCCTAAAGGCAGGTTTGGGTATTTTAAAATAAAATATGGACTTTCACGTTTTGTTCTACAACATAAATTACATATCACATCTCAAAACTAAAATTCAGGTACCACTATATCTATGTTGTAGAACACAATGTGGAAGTCTCTTCAAATAATGTTCACCTCAGTTTACTCATAAATGAAAAAACCCAGAGGAAACCCCTTGAATTCATCAGGTTTATGACAACTATCTGAACAGCTCAGCTATGAACATGTTAAGAAACTCTGTACCACGACTAAAATTGCTAAACAAAGATAAGGTTTCCAAAGTACTCCAACTTCCATTTTACCACAAACCAGACAGATTTGTTATGACATGTTTGCTGTACAATGTACTTGGTAAACACGGATATTCCCCGTAATGTCAGTCAGATGATCTCAAACCTGAAAGCTGTAGTCTGTCAAAGTGTTTAGGACTATAAATAGCATGAGAGATGTGAGTCATTTCCTGTGTGTCAGGAACAGAGCGAAGGTAATGCAGTACCTAAAGGTGTGTTACCTTTATCAGACAGAAATGACCTGATAGATGAGTAACAACATGTCCGGTGCTGACTGTATGTAACACTAACTGCACTGATGGAAGGATAAAAACCTTTAATTTCACCACAATAATCACCAACATCACAACTGATTTCACTTATCACTGAGAAATATATAGGTTTAAATGGATAGAATGAACATTCTGTCACCAGGTAATTTATTGCAAGTAATCTGAATTACATAAACAGATTTCAAAAATTAAATACTTATGGTAATTAGATTATATCACATTTTTACAATACTTATAATCAGACTACAGTTACAGTTAAACCCTAGTTCAGTTACTTTTTTATTGTTTATTGTATATGTGTATATATATATATATATACTAGGGGTGGCACGGTTCACAAAACCCACGGTTCGGTTCATATCACGGTTTTAGGTCACGGTTTTCGGTTCTGTACGGTTCTTGTTTTTATTTTTTTTATTTTAATCTTTAACACTCCAGAAGTTTGTTTTGGCATATGAAATGTAGCTTGATTATCCACAATTTAGGATACATTATTAAAAAAAAAAAGTTTTATCATGTAATCATGCACAAAATGAATTGGACTTGACTTTAAGCACATTATTGAGACCATCTCTGAGGAAAGCTAGGGGAGATTTGATACAGCAATAGAGAAGACATTGATGACATGCTTTTTATTTATTTGGCAAAAACAGGACAATGTGTATCTCCACAGGAATTTATGTGCCTTTTTAGTAGGGTTGTGACGATGAGGAAATTTCCCCACCGGTTAATTGACATGTGACAACACCGGTAATACCGGTATCACCGTGGGGGTGGGGCTTTCCTAGGAACGAAGACGAGAGCATGCACTATAATTAAAAACTATGCTACAATGCGTCATATTTCATTTATCACGTGAGGAGAACGAGAGGAGTCGAATTTACAGAAAGAGAATGGCGGACGATTTAGTGTCAAAACGCAATGCAAAAGCGCCTGTTTGGCAATATTTTGGGTTCAAAGTTTTTTTTTTGTAGTTTCGTTGTCGTCCATTCAAACAATTGACGCCGAATTGCCAATACCGGCAAAACTGAAAGTGAAAGCATAATACGCACGCATTTATAAGCTATTTAAAAGCAGAAAAAAAGAACTCTTTATTGCCAAACAGGCGTTTTGCATTGCGTTTTGACACTAAATCATCCGCCATTCTCTTTCTGTAAATTCGACTCCTCTCGTTCTCCTCACGTAATAAAAAAATGAAATATGACGCATTGTAGCTATGTTCAGTTTTTAATTATAGTGCATGCTCTCGTCTTAAGTAAATTATTTATAATTATATTTTCTATTTAATTCAAATAAATATTTAATAAAAAAAACGAATAGGCATACTTTAAAAAAAAAATGTGGGGACGGTGTCACGGTGGAAAAGTGATGTCACCGGTGTTGCGTCTTAAAACCGGTAACACCGTCAACACCGTCTATCGTGGCAAGCCTACTTTTTAGCACATAAAGATTGAACTGAATAATTAACTTGCATGTCTACCAACACACTGGTGTGATGTCTTCTCAGATGAACTGACAAATTAGAAGTGTTGCCGTTAGCATATTATATGCATTTTCCACAATGCTTGCACACAGTCTCAGTTTGATCTATTCTTTTATTCCCGTCTTCATCATAGGTAACATGAAATCCAAAATGTTCCCACACTGACCTGGCTAAGGGGCCGTTCACATGAAGCCTCTTTTGCGCACTCAAGTTTGTTATTTCAAATGTAGACGCCTGGTATGCGCGCTCGTAATGGAAGCGACGCGGTGCGACACGCTCGTTTTTTCCAGGCGCGTCCGCGCCGCATCGAGATAAAAACATCTCAACTTTTCAAAATTCCGCAAGCTCACCGCAGGCCATGTGACATGAACCAACCAATCAGCTTCATCCTTTCCTTTAATAAAATTGAAAGCACAGCCAAGTTGGATGAACAGCGTATCATAGCTGGCGCATCCTCCAACTCCGGGCAGCCTTCCTTATCTCTCCCACTTGCCATTTCTACACGTGACGTAACCTGACGCACTCCACTTTTACTGTCTCTATGTCTACACACACCTCTTATTTCGCGCAAAAAGGACACTCACGAGGCTACATTGCGCATGCGTTGAACCGTTGAACCGTTGAACCGTTGAACCGTGCGACGCACACACGCACCGAACCGAGACAAGCGAACCAAATGGTTCAGTTGTTTTTCATGTACCGTGCCACCCCTAATATATACACAGTCAAGCCCAAAATTATTCATACCCCTGGCAAATTCTGACTTAAAGTTACTTTTATTCAATTATTATTTTTTTGACCGGAATGACACAGGCTTCCCCCAAAAGATAAAAAAAAAAGATGTACAAGAGGTATCATTGTGGAAAAAAAATATTTCTCATCTTTTATGTACATTTGAACAAAAAGTGGCATGTCCAAAATTGGTGGTGGGAACCTAATGTTTTTGGGGTGTTTTCAGCCGGTGAACCAGGAAACCTAATCACAGTAAACAGCACCATAAAAAAAGGAGCAATACAGCAAAATTCTCAACAACAACATCAGGCAGTCTGCAGAGAAAGCCTTGGGCACCAGTGCATAATTCAGC
>NC_133371.1:13776135-13898269 GCF_049309525.1 Garra rufa
AATGGCCCCTTCAAGTCTTGCACCCATCTCCCATGTTTCAGGTTATATTCTAACAGTTCCGCTGTCCTGGCTTAATGCAGATGGGATCAGAAGCCTTCCTGGTATCTGACCTCCAAGGAATTGCAGTGGTCAACCTGAGACAGAAATAAATACATAGAGAAACAGAGTTAATTTTGAACTTCTCATTAGTTTTATGTTTAGACACGTGGTGTTATTCTAGACTGTAATTTAATTTCAAGATATCACATGGAGCTAGTCTCATTGGTCATATCTGAATCACTGCTGCTGGTTTAGTGCAGTCTAAGTGTGTAGCATCTGAAGCTGCTCTTGCTGTTGAGCCTTCACAGTCTGCTGTATCATGAGGATTAGAGTCCCCAGTTCTGCTGGGGAAATTTCTAGATTTATCAATGTTTTTTTTATCAATGTGTCCACACATTTAGATCTTTGTGGTACGCGAAGGCTTGTAGTATTTGTCTGAAGTTTGGTGTTTTACACCCCCCTTTCATTATTTCTCTAGTAAGTTTGGAAAAGCAAATAATGTTATGTGGCTTCGTTGAGCTTTGGCTATGTGTCAGTTTAATCATGCTCCCAACAAGGGAAATTAAGTTTTCCAATTGTGATGCAAATTTGGTCCTGTTGTAACAGGGAGCCACGAGAATGTGAGTATGAGGTGTGATCTGGCTCAAAATACTTCCACACCAATGTTTTAATAAAGGAGCATGATAAAGTGCAAAGTTTAGAGTTATTGAATCCAGTTATGAGGAAAAACATTTTCAATGTTTAAACAATTGTGAATCACACTGTGGCCACATGGTTTTATCTGCTCATGTAGATGGATCACTGTAGCTATATGGAAAATAGCAGAGTGTTCCACTTAGGAGACAAACAAATTCATTATAGACACACATTCAACTTGAAATTGCTATACAATTCCAGTATTTTATTCTAATTTTACACAAGCCACATGGTCTAGTATCCGTGTAACATCTACAACCTTAAACTTAAGTGTTTTACACACTTACAGTAAAGCAGTCATGTGCTTTTTAGAATAATCTCTAATAGTCTATGTATACATGTAGTAGCACAAACAACTATAATGTATGGTTATGGGGTTCGCCCACTGGTCCAATGACAGTAGCCAGTGACACGTCAGAAGGATTCTCATGTTTTGCTGTCTTTCCTTTTATGCAGCACAAAAACATCAAAATAAATACATTTTCCTATATGCATTACCTCTAATTCATCTGACTCCAAAAATGAAAAGGTTTTAGTGGTATTTTAAGAATTTAGTAAGTTTATAAATGTTTGAAGATTCTTGATTTAACTCTCCAGTTACTTCACTCGTTCATTCGGATTCTCATGTCGCTCAGGAATATCACATCGGCCGTTTGTGTATTCCACGATCACATACTCACCAGTCTTGGTTATTAGACAGAGGTAATTGACCCATACTTTAGATGGCCGCTCCTATGCTTGCTCATTCTAAAAATATCTTTGATTGGTCCCCATAGATCTGTACACACTTGAATAAAGCAATACTATCTCTAGCCAGAGGTCACGACCACTACTATAGATATAAGCCGACCAACATTACTTCTCTGATAGTAGCTTTGGTTTGGTCATGCCATGATTTCCCATGTACACTTAACTAGAATAATACCACAGTAAACAGAGGTTAGGCTTACCCTATTTAGGTTGGTCGAACAACTTTCAGTTGACCTAAACGGAAATTCCCTTTTAGCCCTTACAGTCTAAGTACACTTGAACTAATACCAAGTGTTAGCCAGATCTCTAAATATTCAGTTGATGTGCCCTATGCTCCATCACAACTGGATTTTAGTCCGTTACTAACCTGATGCAGAAATGCGGTAACAAGGATACAACGGAATCTACTAGAGTAAATAATTTCAGAGCAATCAAGATAAATTCAAACATAATTCATTAATCAGGTAATCGGAATATCAATTCAAAGTTCAATTCAAAACAATATAAAAATATTGATCTATCATACAAACATTCAATACAGAATCTGTATTGACTGGTCTCTGGTTTAATGTGGGTTTACCGACCCATTCTAAAGATGTATCTATATGTGAGATATAAAGGAAACTTTCACTCAACACTTCGAATATGTAAAAGGAATAAACTTACCACAGCAGCTGTAGACAGGGAAAAAGAAAATCAAACCTCATATCCTCTTATGGGAAATTTAAGCTGAATTTCATGCTGTAAAGACGTCACTCGCTTGTAGGGAGATCACGGAGGCTGGTCACCACTTTGTAAGGTCCACGCAATTGGCCCAACGGAGGTATCCAATGGTGGATGAAGGTTTCTTCCGTGTCCAGTCTTTTCAGCGTGCAAAGTTATTAAATACAAGTTACGTTTAAATCTGACTCAATTTTATTATCTAATCTGACTCCATTTTAATTGTTACCTCGTATTTGGGTTAGAATGCCAATTGTTATTGATCATTCATAGAATAATTTGTTCAGACATCTGATTATTCTATTTATTCTTTAGTATTATTGTACTCGTTTATTTGGGAGTTTACTAGAGTCAATAATTACAGAGTAAAACAGAATGAAATCAAATGTTACAATTTATTATCAGTCAGGTATTGTGCCAATTACATAGCCAATTCAGAGATATCAAATCATATCAATACAAACATCAAATTCTCAAAGATAAATCTAAGAGTAAAAAGATGCATACCTGACCTTAGAAAAATACATAATGTGAAGTGTAGAGATACACCTCACACTACGGGCTTCTCGCTACAGAATCGCCCTGATCCTTTTGCTCTATTTCCTTAAGTACTCAGACCAAGACAAATGACCACCAAATGGAGACAGGAACCTAACATTTGGAATTTGCATTGATCAAGTCTCAGACATGACCGTTTACACCTTTTGGGGACAGATGGTAATTTGCATTAAAGACACTAGGAGATGGCACACCCTCTACAGTGATCAAAATATCTATAAACTTAGTATCTGTTTACCCTTTAGTTTATTTATTGTAAGAATGAGACCATTGTACCAGACGCACAGAGACAATTCAAATGATACCAAACATGACTGTGAATAACACTTGCATTCATGTAGAACACTATATTTTTATATTGACCATTCTGAGTCATAGAGGATGGGTGAGGGGAAATGGTAGGGAAGGACAGGTGAGAAAGGACTTTAAGCACATCTTCTCTAAGTGAAATGTGGAACCATATGTCTGGATCTTAATTCACCATGTGTGTATTGTCCGTCTCAGAAGATCAACGTGTCTGAGGTTCTGTAAACCTTACAGAATGTAGCGTGGTAGAAGACTAGTTAGGTATGCAGGAGCTAAACCATTAAGGGCCTTATAGGTAATAAGTAATATTTTGTAACTGATACAGAACCTTATAGGTAGCCAGTGCAGAAACTGTAAAATTGGGGTAATATGATCATATTTTCTTGACCTGGTAAGGACTCTAGCAGCTGCATAGTTTCTTTATTAAAGATGAAGGACAACCACCTAGTAGTTCATTACAATAGTCCAGTCTAGATGTCATGAATGCATGAACTAACCTTTCTGCATCAGAAACAGGTAACATGTTCCGTAGCTTGGTAATGTTTCTAAGATTGAAGAATGCTGTTTTTGTAACATGAGAAATATGATTTTCAAAAGAAAAGTTGCTGTCTAATATAACACCCAGATTTTTGACTGTAGAGGAAATAACAGTACATCCATCTAGTTGCAAATTGCAATTCAAGAGATTCTATGTACTGTTTTTTGGTCCAATAAGTAATATTTAAAATATATACAATGTTTAATAGGGAGCCAGTGCAGTGTCAACAGAACTGGGCTAATATGGTCATACTTTCTTTTTCTAGTAAGAACTCTAGCTGCTGCATTTTGGACCAGCTGGAGTTTGTTTATTAACCATGCAGAACAACCACCTAATAAAGCATTACAATAATCTATCTTTAAGGTTATGAACGCATGAATTTGTGTTTTGGCATTTGACAGAGAAACAAGTGTTAATGATAAGTCCCCCGTGACATTTGTACTGGTTACTATATACAGGCCACCAAGGCACCATACAGGGGAAAAATACTTTATTAAGGAATTTGCTGATTTTCTATCTGAGTTAGTGTTGGCAGAATTTATAGACATTCTGAAGACAACACGTGTCAGGACCTACTCTTTGTAGGAATCATACTCTAGATTTAATACTGTCACATGAAATTGATGTTAATGGAATTTAAATTCTCTAGAAACGTGATGATATCTTGGATAATTTCCTAGTCTTGTGTATACTCCAGATAGCTAAAACTGTAAATTCAACTCCTTGCTACACAAGTATGTAGAACCATCACTTTTACCACAAAAGACTGCTTTGTAAGTAATCTTCCTGACTTATCTGAATTCCTCAGCATAGCCAATAGCTCAGAAAAACTTGATGATGTTACAGAAACGATGGACTCTCTTTTTTAAGCAGTTTAGATATGGTTGCTCTTTTGCGCTTAAGGAAGATTAAGGAAAACAGTCCGATACTGTGGTATAACAAGCACACTCGCACCCTAAAGAGAGCAGCTCGGAAAAAATGGAGCGCAGATGGAGGAATACAAAACTAGAGGTTTTTCGTACTGCCTGGCGTGAATGTACCCCATCCTATACACCGCGTTCCAAATTATTATGCAAATGATATCTTTCTCTGGTTTTCATAATTAGTCAATGCAAATGACAGTCAGTATAATTTTTAAGTCATCAACCATTAGGGTATAATTCGAATTTTATTGAACAAACCTCCTAATGATAACAGTATTTATTTCAAAAATAAAAAACTGAAAATGCACTGTTCCACATTATTATGCACAACAGAGTTAAAACATTGTATAGGTTGTAAAGAACTGAAAATGGGCATTTGCTGAATTTGCAGCATTAGGTGGTCATATTTACTGAAATCAAAATCTATTTCAATCAAAAACATCCTAACTGGGCAAGTTACATCTTACCATAGGACCCCTTCTTTGATATCGCTATCACAATTGTTGCATCCATTGAATTTGTGAGTTTTTGGAGAGTTTCTGATTGAATTTGTTTGCAGGATGCCAGAATAGCCTCCCAGAGCTGCTGTTTTGATGTGAACTGCCTCCCACCCTCATAGATCTTTTGCTTGAGGATGCTCCAAAGGTTCTCAATCTGGTTGAGGTCAGGGGAGGATGGTGCCACACCATGAGTTTCTCATCTTTTATACAGATAGCAGCCAATGACACATAGGTATTATTTGCAGCATGAGATGGTGCATTGTCATGCATGAAGATGATTTTGCTACGGAAGGCACAGTTCTTCTTTTTGTACCATGAAAGAAAGTGGTAAGTCAAAAACTGAGCATTGGTTAGGAGTGGCCGAATAGTAGGTTTATGCACAACTGCAAGCCTCTGGAGGATCCTACACCTTGATGTTCGCGGGACTCAAGAGGCACCAGCAGCTTCAAAAACCTGTTTGCTACTTTGTAATGGCATTTTAGTAGCTGCTCTCTTAATCTGATGAATTTGTCTGGCAGAAACCTTCCTCATTCTGCCTTTACCTGCACGAACCTGTCTGTGCTCTGAATCAGCCTCAAATCTCTTCACAGTACAATGATCACGCTTACGTTTTCGTGAAATATCTAATGTTTTCATACCTTTTCCAAAGCATTGCACTATTTGACGCTTTTCAGCAGCAGAGAGACCTTTTTCTTTCCCATATTGCTTGAAACCTGTGGCCTGCTTAATAATGTGGAACATCCTTCTTAAGTACTTTTCCTTTAATTGGGCTTATTTGGCAAACTATTTATCACAGGTGTCTGAGATTCATTTCAGTGATCCAAAGAGCCATGAGACACAATACCATCCATGAGTTTAATTGAAAAACAAAAAACTGTGTGTTCATGACACTTACATACAATTTGCATAATAATTTGGAACGCGGTGTAGAAAAGCATTAAACAGTGCTAGATCTGATTATTGTACTTATTGTAGTTTATTGTAGTATTATACTTTATGAACTACTTTACTTCCAAGATTGATACTATTAGAGATAAACTTGTAACCATGCAGCCATCAGCTACAGTATCGCATCAGTGCGCTATTGTTCTGGAGGAACAATTCCACTTATTCTCTACTATAGGAGAGGAAGAATTGTATAAACTTGTTAAATCATCTAATGTTTGTTAGACCTTATTAGCTACTAAAAGAGGTGCTTACAGATGTCATAGATCCTGAATATTATCAATTTGTTAGTGTCATTAGGATATGCCCCCAAAACATTCAAACTGGCTGTTAAGCCTCTCATTAAAAAAACACAACTTGACCCCAGCAAATTAATTAATTACAGACCAATCTTGAATCTCCCTTTTCTGTCAAAGATACTAGAAAAGGTAGTATCCGTGCCACTCACGATTGTTGTGGTTGTTGCTTGAATCTGCACACTCAAGGTGTTGTGAGGCTTGCCTTGAACACAGCACCACATAAGCGCATTGGTCAGAACAACGTAATATTATTGTAAACGGACCCTTTGTTAACTTTGATTCACTGTACAACAAAGAACTTTTTTTTTTTTTACAGGTAACTGATTTCTAGTGACGGTTATATTTTTTACTGTAATATGTTAGTGAAGGGAGACAGCTGGCGAGCCACGTCATTTTTGTCAAAGAGCCACTGTTTTAGAATGTATCATAGTACTGAAACTGCTCTTATTAGAGTTACAAATGTCCTGCTCTTATCTTCCGATCGTGGCTGTATCTCTCTATTAGTACTACTGGATCTTAGCACTGCGTTTGACACTATTGACCACAACATTCTTTTGAATAGACTTGAAAAGTATGTTGGCATTAGTGGAAGTGCTTTGGCATGGTTCAAATCATACTTATCTGACTGCCATCAATTCGTGGCAGTGAATGAAGAGGTATCATATCGCTCACAAGTGCAGTATGGAATACCTCAAGGCTCAGTACTAGGGCCATAATGTTTTACACTTTACATGTTACCCTTGGGAGATATCATCAGGAAACCTAGTGTAAGCTTTCACTGTTATGCTGATGATACTCAGCTTTTTATTTCTTCACGAAATGTGTAGTTGATATAAAAAAAACTGGATGACGAGTAATTTCTTACTGCTAAATTCTGAAAAAACAGAGGTGTTAATTATTGGACCTAAAACCTCTGCTTGTAATAACCTAAAACACTAGGTGTGTTATTTGATAGCAATCTTTCCTCGAAAGCCACATTTCTAACATTTGCAAAACCACTTCATCATGTATTCCTTTCCAATGACGCACTGTCATTTGCAGAGTCACTGACCTTGCAGATGATGGCGGAAGTAACAGAGAGCATTAAAAAAAAACCTCCCAGTTCATAGCCAGTTTCCTGATGTTTGATCGAGGAAGGATTATTTGTTTTTTGAGACCATTTGTACAAGAACAACACAGGAGCACAAACACATTAAAATACTAATTCACATGCGTATTGCATCAATTCCAAACAATATTCACAGAGTTCAGAATCAGAGACAGGTAGAGTGAGCATAAGTGTTGATCAGAAAAGATTTGATTTTCACAACCCTTTTTAATCAGAACAAAATTTTATTTGGATCGATTGAGATGTACTGTATACATAAAGGTTTATCAGTCCGACTGATGAATCAGTCCAATGATTCCTGGGTTATTATGCATGGGAATCTAGGTGCTGTGATGCTCCGTCCTCACTGGTGTCATATCTGTTCTTCCATTTCAACCCTTTGCTGTGACCTAAATAATGTCCCAGTTTAAAATTAGCTCTGTCTCAGGTTAGGAAGTAGTGACATACAAATGAGTCTTCATCCTATTAAAAAACACCAGCCTATGTTAATTGTATGAATTTTCTAACATTGTTTTTCAGCATTTTAAACTTATGTTTAAAGAACCTTCTGAATGCTTGATCTCCTTCCCTCTTTGACAAATTTGTAATGCATGAACCACTTTAGACTATGAAACTGGCTGTGTTCAGAAGGAAACTGATAGAAATGCAACAATTTAAACTGTAAAATAATTTACATAATGCACTTACTTTAGGACTTACTTTTACTGTTGTTTTTAACCAGTTTGGGAGTGTAAAGCAACTTCAATCATCCAGTATACAGACGTTTGATAGTATCAAACCTCTGGCATCAGCTTTTCATTTTTACGCAAGATTAACAGTAGGTCCTGAGTAGGTAATTATTTCAAATGATGACAGATTTCTCAATTTTGAGTGATCTTTCCCTTTAAGTTTTAATTGTGGCTCTTCTCGTTATCCAGCCTCACTGTGGTACGAGAGTTATTTGTAGCAGCCTGTTCAGAGAGTCACCAGGGGGCCGAACTGAATCATCTGCATGGGAGCGACTTTGGATTGCATTTCATTTAATAATATCTCACCTACTTCTCACACATTTTTGGATTATCAGAGAGCTTCACCTGCATAAACCTTTTCTACAGAAAGGAAAAAATGCTAACAACATTTTATTGTCATTCATCAGATACTCTGCTAAAGTGATTTGAGTGATGTAAAGGATTTATTAGAATTCATTTGAATTGTTTTTAGGAATCTGGTGGCTGAGCAGGAGAAAGATCATCTTCTCCTCTTCAGTGGCTTAAATCACACAGAGAGAAAGGAGCATTTTCAGGTATGAATAATTGTTTTTTTTCAGTGTAGCATCTATAGTAGTTTGTGTTCTGAATGTTCATATTCTGGCAAAATGTGTTTAAATATATATATATATATTTTTTTTTTTTACATGTAATATAAACTGCATGTCATGTTTTTGAAATTTAAAGGACACAAGACAGAAGGCAGTTGTTATATAGACAGATGCACTAACAACAACAACAAAAAAACATTTGTGCAGCTTAGAAAAGGAAAACAATGATCAGCATGTATGTATAAAAAATGGTAAGTGAGTGAATGTTTTAAAGTGATTTGTAGAAAGACTAATATCCAGTGCTTAACTTGTAAATCGTAAAGTGTATTAGATTGGTGGGGTGATAAAACACAAACAGAACATGGAGATGAAGCAACATGAACTTAAACGACCACTTACTGAGCTGTGGGGCTTACAAGCCTCAATTTCACAGAATTTGCATGATAGAAACATTATGGCAATATTTACAATTAATTTAGGCTACTCACATTCAATTACTAATTACATTAATCATGTAAAGTATTTTCAATTCAAAACATAAACATTTGTTGAATGTGTTAAGTAGTCACTGGATATTATTCTTGTTAGTCACTTTTAATGTTTCTGTTGTAAAAAAAAAAAAAAAAATTAGAGACTCACCTCCCACTCTGGCACTGTTCAGTTTCTGTGAACATTGAAGACACGCCTTCTTTGATTTGATGGTCATCTCAATCATACTGACATTAACACGCACCGTAAGACTGAAGCAGATCAACCTAAACATTTAACAACTTATTTTAAATGCAAAGTTATAAAATTAGATTTCAATCTTCTGGGATTTTGTCAATGATAATAATCAGATGATATTTTACTGAGTGTCTTTTTATGCTCGTGTCTTAGACTCATATTCTTCATATTCTGTGTAGTGGTATACACTACAAAAAATAAATACATACTGTAAATACTTTTCTGTTGGGGAATATATTTTTCACCTAAATTGATTTCTGGGGCATTTACCTTTACCTATTTTTTTTTTTTCAAACAAATCCTTCCATTTAATAATTTCAGTTATAATAATATGGCAATTTAAATGAAATTAGAATATACAAAATCTTTACACTGCAGAAGAGCCACAAAAGCTATATCTGAAGAGACATTCAGGTATTTTTACACACTCAGAGATGGCATGAATGCATTTACACTGCAGTTGCAATTGCATAAATAATCCCACTAGATTTTTTGAAAACATATTGAAATATGAATCAATTGAAAAAAATAAAATGAATACTTTCACTAGTAGGTGGCAGCAATTTCAGCATTCATTCAGTTGGCTGATTCATTCAGGAATGAATAAAGTCACTGTCTTTAATATGGATGGATCACTGAATTATTCACTCATCCAGTTTATTCAAAATGTGTATTCATTCAGTAATTGTCACAGTGTACTGCTGTGTTAAAGGCAAGGAGCACAGAGATGTAGGGAATACAGAATAACAGTCTTTAATAATCCAAACACGGGGTTACACAGGGCAGGCAGCACATAGTATGGAAGACACTGGGCAAAAGAATCAAAGAACAGACAATACTTCAAATCAACAAATACAAAACTAAACTAGCCTCTGGCCTTCACTCAGGAATACAAGTCCTCCCAGGGCTGCACTCGGGAACAGAGTCTCTCTCTTGGCTGGACTCGAGAACATAAGCCCTCTCTGGGCTGGCCTCAGGATCTGAGGCCCTCCCTGGGCCAGACGTGGGAACAGCAGCCTTCTCTTGATGTGGGGACAGGAGCCCTTTCTGGGCTAGACTTGGGATCTGAGGCCCTCCCTTGGACGTGGGAACAGCACTGACAGAGGTGCAGGATTTCAGTCCCTCACAGCGTTGCATGTTACCAGTTGTTTTCTTGGTGACTATGGTCCCAGCGGCCTTGAGATCATTGACAAGATCCCCCTGTGTAGTTCTGGGCTGATTCCTCACCATTCTCATGATCATTGAAACTCCACGAGGTGAGGTCTTGCATGGAGCCTCAGACCGAAGAAGACTGATGGATATTTTGTTTTTCCCAATTGTGAATAATCACACCAACTGTTGTCACCATCTCACCAAGCTTCTTGGTTTTGGTCTTGTAGCCCATTCCAGCCTTGTGTAGGTCTACAATCTTGTCCCTGACATCCTTGGACAGCTCTTTGGTCTTGGCCATGGTGGAGAGTTTGGAATCTGATTGATTGATAGCTTCTATTGACAGATTTCTATTATACAGGTAACAAACTGAGATTAGGAACATTCTCTTTAAGAGAGTGCTCCTAATCTCAGCTGTATAAAAGACACATGAGAGCCAGAAATCTTGCTGATTAATAGGGGATCAAATACTTATTTCACTCATTAAAATGCAAATCAATTCATAACTTTTTTGAAATTCATTTTTCTGGATTTTTTTGTTGTTGTTATTCGGCTTCTCACTGTTCAAATTAAACATTACATTAGATAGATAATGCTGTTGTACAGATATTGTTCATTGTTCATTCATGTTAACTAATGTATTAAAAAATTGCACAGGTTGAGGAGGGACTTCTTTATCTAATTTTGTCATTCTGCAGTAGCTTATCCTATATCTGTCTGATGACATTTCTCCAGTATCCTTACTCCTGCCCATCTTCTCCTTTGGCCTATTTAGCATCCTGTAGTTCTGTTAACTACTCACCTTCCGGGGGAATCTGAGCTCAATCTTAATCACTCTCACTATATAATAAGGTAAACTCCTGAACAGTCGTGTTATGACTGTATTGCCTGAATACAGAGTGTGAAGTGACAGCAGAGATGAATGCACTGTATGAGAAAAGATTGTAGAAAATCTGCTGCACAGCCCCAATTAGAAACTCTTTATTTGGAAGCGCTCCACTGTGTCACGTCCTATATTCTGCAACCTTTAGCAGAAACTACACGGGTTGCCAGATCTGTGTGACAAAACCAGGCATTTGGCCAAATAAAACAAGCCCAATGACCAGTTAAGTCCAAATACCAAAACTCAAAATCTATGTATATAAAAGACTGTGGTTACTATTATACGGTGTTTTTTTGTGTGTGTAATGAAGTTTATAGTGAATAACAGTGAATATTATACATAATTGTAGCTTAAAAATTGCTGTATAGTAGTATTCATCAGCAATCAGTTTTCATATATGAAATCATCTTAACTTAAGACAGCTGGTGAATAAAAATCTTTGATAGGAGTGATGATCCTTGCTGAACTATTTAAAAATTAACTATTTACAGTTTACAGTCTAAAATAAGAAGATATTCCTAATACATTAATTGATAGAAATTATTCTGTAGATGTCATTTGTTTTTAATTTACTAGCAGCAAGAATTAGTACTCAAATCTCAAAGACTTTTTCTATGTTGTGGTTTTCAGCTGAATTGTAGTGTACTGAATATGCCACGGAGCCCGACATCCAGCGAGGATGAGATGGCCCAGAGTTTTTCGGACTATTCTCAGGAATCCAGCTCAGAAAGTTCCAAAGAGGAGGCCATCTATGAGACGATAAAAACAGAAAGACCCGTAAGCCGCATGACGGATGTCCAGAGCAACTCACTGTCCATTAGAGTAATTATCCCGGACCTGCAGCAAACAGTAAGTGTGTGGTTAATGTACATGCTTGATTCATAACTAAAGCCTCTTAGAGTTAATGAGTACAATGTGAGGGTCGGTTGATTAACAAGTTTGAATGTCATAAGAAACCAAATTTCAGTGTTCTATAAAACTTGAAACTTTAAAACAGCATTTATTTACTGATGGTATGTTAACCTATTTTGAGAAAACGTACTCCCTCTGCCATTGCTTTCCAACACACAGTTCACAGTTAAATTCAAACAGATTCTAAAGTTTGAACATTCTGTGACTTGATTAGTCATGTTTTGTCCAATGATTCGTTGGTGCACGCCTTACCCTGACGTGATTCTAAAACGCTACCTTCTGATCTGTTGTCAGCAAAGCTAGCTGGCCTTGATATATTCGCCACAAAAAGCGGCCTTATCCCCTGGAGTCCCCTTACGAAAAAAAAAAGTTTATTCAAGTGTGCTATTAGTATACTTCTTTTAAACTTCAAAATATGAAGGTATACTTTCAGTATACTTTTTATGTCTAGAAAAAATCTAAGTATATTTGAGCTATACTTGTGCTCTGTTTTCATTGTTATATGCTAAGGACTCTATTGCACATCATATTTATGTACAGAATTTCCAAAACACAAGTGAAGAAGAAACCAAAATTACAGATACTCCCCCATGTAATTTAACACAATCATCAGACATAAAATAGCATCAAAACTATAGATATGTAAAACTGTGTAACGTTATGGAATAAAATGTCGACCCATGAAGAGGTAATAATGACTGTCAAGCTTTGGGGTATTAATCAACTCCATCTATGTTTTTATTATCATGAACAGTCTTTTTGTTCAAAATGTTGTTATACCTACGAATATACTTGCAGTATAAAACTAATTAACTAGTAGTTTACTAGGACTATACTTTAAAGTGAACTAAAAATGCATAAAAAGGTATTTAATTAGTAAACTATCAGTATACCTATCAGTTCACTTTTAGTATACTTGCAGTACAAACTGAAAACATAGATGTAAACTAGTTGTGCACTCAAAGTCACCACCAATTTTTTTCCACATTTTTATGAACACACTGCAATTATTTCCAGCTTTCCTTCATCTCTGAGTTCTCCTCACAACAGCTATATTAATAGACACAGATTATTTTTGTTAACATGTTGTTTCCTCCCTACTTTGTTCGCTTAGAAAAAGGTTTTCCGGGTTAAAAATGAGGTTAGCGTATGCACTGGTTCAAAGGTGAGCACGCTGTGTAAAAGGGTTGGAGTTTTTGGATGAACTGTGTTGAACACCATGTTGCTGATGTAATAAATGAGGTGATGGATGGAATAAAGTGTGTTAACTGAATAAACGTTATGTTTATTAGACTTCTGTAATGACATCTCTCTGAAAAGTTTAGCATGGTAATAAATATGACAAAGTTAATGTATTTGGAATAGATCTGCTACACTAAAAAAGATCAAACTGAAAAGAAAGTCCTAACAGTGACAGAAAATATGTCTCCAGATGAGAAACGCAAAGTCCTTCTGAAGCTCTGTTTGGTCACATGTCAGCAGACAGGCTACAGAGGCTTATTAACAGTTCAGGAAATAAGGACAAAGAATGCTTAACTATTTTACAACAAATAGTAGATGACTGTGACATATGCCAGAAGAACAAAAGGACAAAGCCAAAGCCTGCTGTGGGGTTGCCCATAGCTTCGGAATATAACAAAATAGTGGCGGTGGATCTGCACGAGTTACAACCAAGTGTGTGGTACCACTTTACACGTTTCAGCATCGGAAACATTCTTAAAACAAAGAAGTCATCTGAAATTGTCAAATCCTTCATGCACACTTGGATTAGTGTTTATGGAGCCCCCCAGAAGCTGTACAGTGATAATGGAGGGGAATTCAACAACCAAGAAAATCAGAAACATGGCTGAAAACTTTAACACCAAGACAAGAACAACAGCTAGATACAGTCCCTGGAGCAACGGACCACTAGAGAGACATAACCAAACACTCACCGAGATCATCCTGAAGGTCAAACGAGAAAACGGATGTGGCTGGCACACTGCCCTTGACTGGGCCCTCATGGCTAAGAACTGCTGAATGCTCATGGCTACAGTCCATACCAATTAGTGTTTGGAAAGAATCCTAACCTTCCTTCTGTATTAGTTGATAAATTATCTGCTCTAGAAGGTACCACTTTGAGTGTTAAATTAGGAGAACACAATTCTGCTTTACATGCATCTAGAAAAGCATTCACAGAAGCAGAGTCTGTAACAAGGTATATTACAAAAGGGCAGACTGTCCTGAGTGGAAGGGACCTGGGGTAGTTATTGGTCAAGATGGAGCTGTTTTATTTGTAAGACATGGGGGGACAGTGACCAAGAAAACATCAGCGACATGGAGTTAAATACAGGAGAAGAGGTTTATTCTAGAATGACACAAACTGAAACAGATCATGATGTGTGTGGTGATCATGTCTCTTTTGCTGGTGTAAAATTAAAAACAGGACAGACTTTAACATTTACAAACAGAACACTGATGGTCTACTGAGAGCCAAGGTTTTAGGCAGAGCAGGCAAAGCCTCTGGAAATATAAAAAACTGGTTTAATCTGCAACATATTGAACATGATGGCAGTGATGGGCAAAAAGAGTCAGTGGATATGTCATGTGTTGATAATCTATATGTTGAATCAACTGATAGAGACACTGATGTGTTCATAACAAAATACATTTCACTGTATGCTGCTAAAAAGGATGAAATGGTGAACTGGTAAAAAAACAAACAATGTTTTTGAGGAAGTTGATGATGCAGGTCAAAAGTGAGTCTGTAGTCTCAAAGAAACTCCGAATGGTATTGTGCCCAAAGCGCGACTCGTAGCCAGAGGTTTTAAAGAGCTTGATATTCATGAGCTGCAGAAAGATTCCCCAACCTGTGCTTTTGACTCTCTTAGGCAATTATTAGCTAATCTGTCAAAATAAGTGGCAAGTCCATTCTATAGACATCAAATCTGCTTTTTTGCAGGGTATGCAGCTGTCCAGAGAAATCGTCTCTAGGTTACGTATGTAACCCTAGTTCCCTGAGAAGGGAACGAGACACCGCGTCCCCTAGGGGTCGCTATTGGGGAACGCTGCAGCGTGACTCGTGTCTGAAGAATGCATAGAAAAACTCCATGAAATGGCCGGCGACAGCGTATGACGTCACTGCGGCGTGCACGTCGCTGCTGGTGCGTCACTACCGGGCGACACAGTATAAAGAGTCGCCGAAGTAAACATACACCCGCTTCACTGTCTGAAGCTTCTCGTCCGAGGCATGGTAAGAAGCGTAGGGGACGCGGTGTCTCGTTCCCTTCTCAGGGAACTAGGGTTACATACGTAACCTAGAGACGTTCCCTTCCGAGGGAACTCTCACCGCGTCCCCTAGGGGTCGCTATTGGGGAACGGTATACCAACGTCTCCATGCTGAGGGGAGTACATAGTAGCCAGCACTAAGTGTAAATTCTGTGAGGAATTATCCCTATAGGACGAGGTGACAGCTGTCAGAACGTACCCTCCCCGGCCAAAGCCTGAACTGTTACTCACTTACCTGAATGGGTCAAAGGACCCAGAGCACAGCTCAGGTTGGAATCGGAGATTCCTTCGGAGGAACGGCTAAGTTAATACTTAGACTTAACTAGAACAGGAACTGCCAGTACTACTGAGTCTAGTTCCCTCAGTGAACTGACTCAGAAATAGCGACTAACAGGCCTGTCCCAAGACAGAGACCGTTCTAGCAGGGGTTATCCTCAGATAACGCACCCTGGATAACAGATGGTCAGGAGATATCTGAGGTGATATCGAGTGAAGTTGGGCCCAGGGAGACCGGGGTTTTAAACCAACTCAAAAAATGGGAACGAGTACCGCGTAACCCATACCGTATAGGATTTTAGAAAAGAACCCAAAAACTTGGTGGGAACTTACCACTTATGTGGATTTTAGGAAGTGCCCAGGGTTTAGCGTGGGACACTTACCTTAGTAAAATGGGATTTGGAGACTGTGTTTTCCCCCATTTTGGGGGTTTCATATTAAAGCTCCATATTTGTCATAGGATGACAAGAATTAAAATAGGGGAGGAACCCTCCCTGATTAGAGAGGGGAGCAATGCTACACCCCAATCAGGACAGACAGTCCGCAAACTGTTAGTCGACTGATGAAATCATGGAGCTACTGACCATCATATAGTGGACGCAGACAGCGGACAGACCCCTAACCCCGACTTGCAGGGAGGAACATCCGTCCTTAAAAAGGGCAATGCTCTGAAGGGACCCTTTAGTGTAAAGGGGAGCATACTAGACCCAGTCCACATGGATGCTGTGGCGGGAGGGGCAAACGACAGACACAGTGGGTGTGGCGTCAGGCCTCGGAGAGGCTTTTATTAAACAGAAAATAAGGGAAAGTGAGTCCATAAAGTAAAATAGTGTCCAAAATAAAAGGGGAATCTGGTGTCCTCGGGTGCTGGGGCAGCGTGACGGGAAGGTAGTGTTCAGAGGGGAAGGGTCCAGGAGAGGGGCGGAGTCCGGCCGGCCGCACGCGCTCCCTTCGCTGTACCGGGGTGCTAGGGGCGGCGGCATCTCTAGCGGCTTCGTCCCTCTTGAGCTGTCCGGAGCTTCCAGCGGGGAATACGGCCCGGCATCCTGGCCCGCGGCCGTCTCGGGTGCGAACCTCAACCGGACGGCGGGTCCGGCGACTCTTCCTCCTGGCGGTGCGGGATTCCCTCTTCACCCCTTCCTGGACCCGCGAGGACACCAGCGTGCATGCACGGGGGAAAGAGACCGGTCTCCCGAGGAGAGGCGCGCTCGGGATTTAAACAGCGGCGGTGATGAGGCTTCATTTACATCAGGTGTCCCCATCACACGCCGCCAGCCCGAGCCGATTACACGCCCCTCCTCTCCCCTACACACCCACTCCCGTCGGGAGCCTGGAGAAGGGCGGCGAATACGGGACGGGGTGGTGATGAAAATTAGGGGGGCGGGCAGACGCCTCGCCACATTCCCCCCCCCAAGCGACATCCCCGTCCTAAGGTCGCCGCCCACGCAGGAGTGCTACCTTCCTCATCCAGGCTCCAGCGGTCGGAGTGGGCGGGGATTCCTCTCCAAGGCAACGCTCCCTCTCGCCGCGTACCGGAACAGGGACAGAAAAACCGGTATTAGTCGACAGCCTCAACCAACCGCAGGATAAGTGACTAACTGAAACATCACTTACCCTTCTTGCGGCTGGGAGGCCGTCTCCGTAGTTCTCCGTCCCCGTCCGGGTCTTCACGAGCTTTGGCGAGCGAGAGGGGATGACGTCATCAGGTGTTGCCCACTGCGCTGTCTAAGCCCCGCCTTGCCCGCATTCTCCACCACTGTGGCGGGAGGGGCAAACGACAGACACAGTGGGTGTGGCGTCAGGCCTCGGAGAGGCTTTTATTAAACAGAAAATAAGGGAAAGTGAGTCCATAAAGTAAAATAGTGTCCAAAATAAAAGGGGAATCTGGTGTCCTCGGGTGCTGGGGCAGCGTGACGGGAAGGTAGTGTTCAGAGGGGAAGGGTCCAGGAGAGGGGCGGAGTCCGGCCGGCCGCACGCGCTCCCTTCGCTGTACCGGGGTGCTAGGGGCGGCGGCATCTCTAGCGGCTTCGTCCCTCTTGAGCTGTCCGGAGCTTCCAGCGGGGAATACGGCCCGGCATCCTGGCCCGCGGCCGTCTCGGGTGCGAACCTCAACCGGACGGCGGGTCCGGCGACTCTTCCTCCTGGCGGTGCGGGATTCCCTCTTCACCCCTTCCTGGACCCGCGAGGACACCAGCGTGCATGCACGGGGGAAAGAGACCGGTCTCCCGAGGAGAGGCGCGCTCGGGATTTAAACAGCGGCGGTGATGAGGCTTCATTTACATCAGGTGTCCCCATCACACGCCGCCAGCCCGAGCCGATTACACGCCCCTCCTCTCCCCTACACACCCACTCCCGTCGGGAGCCTGGAGAAGGGCGGCGAATACGGGACGGGGTGGTGATGAAAATTAGGGGGGCGGGCAGACGCCTCGCCACAATGCCTACTAGGAGAAGGTGGTGCTCAGAAATTACCCTTCCTTGTAAGGGGAGCATACTCATCCCACTAGGAGCCGTGCTCTAAACGGGACCCTTGCGAAGGGGAGCGAACGTGCTCAAATCAGGACCTTGAGAAAGATAGGTTATTTCTTCCTTAGCCAAGGGAGAAAAATTCACCATGCGGCAGTGGCGCTGCTTTGAGGGAACCCTAAAAGGTGAGCTGCCAACAGCCTGAGGAGGCTTCAATCGTAGGAGCCTTCGCTTCTAGCATGTTAAGGGTAGGTTTCAAAACCCTGAGAAGCAGGGAGAAATGCCAACACCCGCCAGAAGGTGGTGCTCTAGTAGGACCCTTTCCGCAGAAAGGGGAGCAGCCAAGGTCATTTCAAGGTCCTGAAAAAGGGGGGAACTCCTAGTTAGTCATAAAGCCTGAAGGGGAGGTGACACTCGACCCGGAAGTCAGGCGCAAGCAGGCTCCTAACCCTGATTAACAGAGAGGAAAACCCGCCTGCCAGGAGGCAGCGCTCGGATTTCACCCTTCATCAGAAGGGGAGCTTACTCCTCCTGCCAGGAGCAGCGCTCGAGAGGAACCCTTTTCTCAAAAGGGGAGCAATCATACCTGACTCAGGAAACCTGATGACAGATTCTACCCAAATAAAGGGGAATTTGTCCACACGACAGTGGTGCTACTGACGAACCTTGAATTAAGGTGAGCTGCTGTCATTGAAGAGCTCTGAGAGGACCCTTTCCGCGGAAAGGGGAGCTACTAAAGTTACTTCAAGTTCCTGAGAAGGGAGCTCCTGGATAGTCATGGTGACAGACTCCTAACCCTGAAGGCCAGGGAGGAACGCCCGTCCCGACGAGGAGCGCTCATTGGGGACCCTCGGAAAGGGGAGAGCCCAGCTCGTACGTGAGGCCTGAAGAGTGAGAATCAGCCTGGACAAGAAGGACAGGCCCCTAACCCAGATGAACCGGGAGGAGAACCTGGCTCTGTCAACGAGAAACAGTACTCTAAATAAACCCCTTCTGCAGAAAGGGGAGTACTACCTCGGTTGAATCGACCCTGCCCTCGGGCTAACAGGGGGATCGACAGACCCCAGTCTAGGTGGACTTATGTTCCTGTCTCAACGGGACATAAATCCCCCGGAGCAGGAACTTATGAGGATAGACTCCTAACCCTGAAGGCCAGGGAGGAACGCCCATCCCGTCGAGGGGGCGCTCGTTAGGGACCCTTCCCTTGGGAAGGGGAGAGCCCAGCTCGAGTGTGAGCCTGAAGAGTGAGAATCAGCCTGGACAAGAGGGACAGGCTCCTAACCCAGATGAACCGGGGAGAAAGCCTGGCTTGTCAGCGAGAAGCGGTACTCTGAATAAACCCTTTCCGCGGAAAGGGGAGTACTACTTTAGTCACTGGAGAACTGAGAAATTGCTCCTTGGAGACAAAACTCAGGAGGTGCTGGAAAGAACCTTCGGCTGATAAGATCACTTCACAGGATCTAAAGTCCACAGAGAGAGTCTGGAAGAGGGATTCTCAGAAAAAGGCCTGCAAAAGACAAATGTTAAACATGCCAAGGGCAATCCTAAGAAATAAACTTAGGGAGCTTACCTTGAAGAGGACATAAGTCCTATGTCTAACATATGCTGGGAGGGTGGTTTACCGCACGACCTGTGGCGTGGATAGGACGAACACTGCCGTAACCATAACCCGTAGGATCAGAGGGGGAGCATCCGCCGTGAACTCGTCGTGTTTTTCTCTGAAAAGCAAAAACACAACACACAGGCCTGAGACAGTATTAAGTTCTTTTTCTTTATTAAAAGAAAAATATGGATCGTACTCACCCATGAGTGACCTGCATTTAACTCAAACTTAAACAAAACCTGTTTAAGGAGTTAAAATCCAGACCATTGGTAATGGAGGTTCTTATGGGACATAAGAACCGCTGCGTGCAGGGAGCTCATGTTGTAGGGCTCGGACCTGGGCCTTCATGGAGTGAAGGACTCAAAGGCAGTGATCTACCTAGCCCAAATCACATAAATCCAGAAAGGCCAATGAGCCTGGGAAAAACTAACAGATCAGTGAAAGACCTCCGGTTAGTCCTCCTGAAAACAGCCCAATCCAGCAGAGTGGGCTGTCTATTTAAACTCTAGCAGGGGAGACAGCACCATCTAGGCAAGAGCTTAAAAGAACTACTTTTCTGTTTCCAAACAAAAAGTAATCAGTAAGCCCACACACAGATATCCGCAGATATCTGTATGTGTAGGAAGGACTACCAGAGGTAAAACTGACTGAAAGCCTCCAGCCCTAAAGTAGGAAGAGTTAACATACAGCTAGCCTCAGACAGCTGTAGTTAATAAGACTGTTCTGCCATGATCTGCATAATCATGGTCGAACTAGTCTAGGAAAATCTCTCCCCTTTATATGTACACATATAAGCATACATAACATACATATGTATATACATATACATGCACACACATATTTTATGGCAGTAAATTAACTCCACAATCGCGACGCGCAGCACATATTCGGCTCCCGCAGGGAGCTAAACAAACTCCGCCCAGACGCCAAATTCCCTCGGGAATAAAACGAGCAAGGAGCCGCTGGCGACGCCGCGAATGTGTCTGTTAATGCCGCGAGAGGCAAACACACTCATGCAAAATGAGGAACAGAGAAACTCACCTCCCTCTTTTGCGTACTGCGTTTTCGCGATAAGCCCATTAGTCCCTCGGGAGCTGGACGAGCTGTAATTTATCACACCCACGTAGCAGAGAGTCGTAGCAAGTGGGTATGAGAGCATGCCTCTCGTTACAAACAAGCAATGAATGCACCGATCGCATTCTACTCTCTCAAGAGGTAATCTTGCTTGTGTTCTCCCCTCACAGCTCGGGCAGTGTGAAAGTGCGGGTATCAGATTACCACACACGTCACAAGCAGGCCTCCGGTGAGAGAATATGCACTCCTAGACAAAGAGAAAGCTGAAGACAGCGAAGAGGGTGTATGTTTACTTCGGCGACTCTTTATACTGTGTCGCCCGGTAGTGACGCACCAGCAGCGACGTGCGCGCCGCAGTGACGTCATACGCTGTCGCCGGCCATTTCATGGAGTTTTTCTATGCATTCTTCAGACACGAGTCATGCTGCAGCGTTCCCCAATAGCGACCCCTAGGGGATGCGGTGAGAGTTCCCTCGGAAGGGAACTATGTCCAGCCCCATCCTGAAGCAGGAAAGGAAAATGTTTTATGGAAACATTGTATTGATGCATCATTGTATTGGTTCAACAAAGTGAAAGAAATCATGCTGAGTACAGTTGGTACAATGTATAAAGTAGATCCAGCAGTATTCTACTGGTTGGATGAACAGTGTAAGGTTACTGGAGTACTCACATGTCATGTTGATGATTTTCTTGAGATACCTATACTAAAGTCTGCATTACATGTTGGACGTGAGGAACATGAATATTTCTCTCTTAACGAGACTGAAAAAGAGCAGCTTAGGTCAAAAATAGGACAAATACTGCAAAATATATTGCAAAACAAACCAGACCAGACATTTTGTTTGATGTAAGCAGTTTAGCATCAAATATAAAGTATGCTACAGTTCAGTCTAAAATCTTAAATCTAAAAAGGTGACTCTCAGGTTTCAACATTTGGGAAATAGTGCATTTGTTGTTTTCGTGATGCTTCCATTGGAAATCTTCCCAGTGGTGGCACTCAGGGGGGGACACTGATTGGTCTCATGGGAGAAGGGGGGAAGTTTTCTCCCCTCTGTTGGCAATCTAAGAACATTAGACGTGTGGTGAGGATTACTCTTGCAGGGGAAACTCTGGCCCTGTCAGATGGATTAGATAATGCCATTTTTCTGACTACTCACTTTTCTGAACTTACTACTGGAAATGCTGAGCTGAATACACCTCTGTTGATCTGTGTGACAGACAACCACTCTCTGTTTGATGCCCTTAAGTCAACAAAACAGGTCTCTGAGAAACGTCTTTGACTGGAAATAAGCAGCATAAAGGATCAAGAAGGTACTCCGGTCGGACACAAAAACTCAACTTGCTGACTTGTCTTACAAAAAAGGAGTGTCGGCCCGAATATAATTAAACATACTCAGTGAAGGACTATGGTGCTATTGAAAGCATTTATTTAAGGACTGGACACACTTATTAATAAAAATTTAAAAAAAAGAGGAAAAAATAAGTACATTTGAAAAGACTCTATACTTTCATTCAGATATACTGGCAGAGCTGGGTATATTATTCACAAATTGTAATCTGTTACTAATTACATGACAAAAATTGTAGTTAGTAACGTAATCCACTACATTACACATTTTAGCTAATATAATCTGACAACTTTTAGATAACTTTTGACTTGTTTATTACATTGATTTAAATAGATCTTATATCATATTCAAAGATACAAAGATTAAGAAAATGTATTCCATTCATGGTTATTAGCATTAGTTATTAATGGAATGGCTCGTTATGCTTGTTGTCAGAAAAGACCAAAAAAGCTGATAAACCTGATAGTGGACACAAATTTGGATTGCATGAATAGTACAGTATGGACTGTCAAAGAGAACTGAGATAAAAATCATTTTATTTGACCTTTTAAATTCACTCCCTCGAAGAAACATCATCAATGCAGGAGTGTTACATAGTGCCATGAACATTTCCCCCATTGTAAAATTTAATTGGTCAAGAGTAATAAACCATTCATTAACCATTAATTATTACATTTTCAAAAATACTAATAACTGTTGACTGCATTAGCCTATTGTACTAATTGTACTGGTCTCAAAATATTTCTTGGGTCATGCCGACAACATAGATACCAATTATGCCACAGTTGGCCATACTTCCTGTCCGCCATATTGATTTATATTGAAAACCTACTTTTTCGAGCTTGTCCTAGACCGTTTATCTAATTTTCAACGAAATCGAGTCAGATCATCTTCAGACTGTGCTGACAAAAAGTGATGGATTTCATGTTGATAAATGAAACCATTTTCAAACAGCATCTCTACAAATTTTAGGTTTGATGCCAAAACGACTCTGAGGCTTTATCTCTGCAAAGCTTTGACATAATGACACCAAACTTTGTGTGTGCCTTTGTCACCTCACACTAAACACACCACATCGATTTGATAACAGCGCCACCTGTTGGTCAAACATAAAAAGCCATTAAATCATATCAGTAGGCAATCTGCAATATTTTTCTGTCATTTTGACTAAAATCATCTTAAAATGGCTTCCTTGGTCTGCTGTTCCTGCCATCCTTAGCTCCTCATTTTCCCTTTGGAGTGCTTGGCCCCTGAAATTGCTGCTTGCAGCTATATTTTGACTTGTTTTTAATGAGAACAAGAAAATAATTTTTACTTGTCAAGAAAATCCTTCTTGATTTAAGATTTTTTTAGATATTTTGGCTGGAAAAGTAACTAATTACGTTAGTTACCTTTCTGGAAAGTAATGCGTTATGTTACTTTTGCGTTATTTTTTTAAATCTGCATGGGCAGGGCTTGCTTGTTTGTTTTTAATATAAAAAGTTATATTTTTGGCAAACGTAAAAGCCTTTTCACACCAAAAGCTTAGAGAAAAGTAAAATCACGTCTGTACAGTAGACCGGAGAAGAAAAAAATGTCAACTCTTCAGCAATAAAAAATAGGAAAACAAATGTTAGATTATCTTGAGTAATTTTTGCTTATTAGTATGGATGAATTGGATCATCGAAGGTCGGCAGCAAAGACATCGGTTAATAAAATGGGATTAAATACATAAAGGATATTTGTATTATTTAATATATTTAATTATTGCAGTTTTTTTTTTTTTTTTTTTTTTTTGCATGTTCACATGTTACTAAAGTAACATCTTACTCACAATTTCTCTCAACATGGGGACAGGAGAGCTTTTAATCAATAAATGGGGGGGGGGGGGGGGAGTAACTGGCATTACTTATTTGAAAAAGTAACTCAGATATTTGCTTGTCAATTAAAAAGTAATGTGTTATTTTACTAAGTTAAAAGTAATATTATTACATAACTTGCGTTACTTGTAATGCGTTACCCTCAACACTGGTGATGAGTTACTAACCACTAAAATTCCCCTACATGACTCTTTTAACTGATGTCCGTTTATGCTTTCTTAACAGAAGTGTATGAAGTTAAACCCCAATGCCACGGTGTGGGTGGCTAAACAACGTCTCCTGTGTACACTGAGTCAGAATTTGAAGGATGTGCTGAACTACGGCCTTTTCCAGCCAGCCAGCGATGGCAGCAGCGGTGAATTATTAGATGAAGAGCATCTCATCGGAGAATATCCACAGCTAGCCTGCGAAGGCGTTCCGTCACTGGAGGTACAGGGCTTCTATTTGTCAGAGTATAACGAAAACCGTAGCAGAGTAATAAAGTGCATTAGCAGAACTTTGATCAGTATGTTTCAAGCATTTTCAAGTAGCATAGATCAGGACATAATGTGGCAATGTGTGTTTTGTAATTGTAAAGTTTAAAAATATTAGTTACCCTTCAATTGCTACAATATATGTTCCTGTATTCTACAGTTTCGCTACAAAACCAGATTGTACAATCAGCCCAGTGTGGATGAAAAGCTGATTGCCAGGCTTAACACAAAGGTGAGAGCATTTGTCCTTTCTTGCTTGTTTTGTGTTAAAATATTAGACATCATTTTGAACGATTCATCATTGATGAATAACTCAAATGACTGAAGATTTTTGGGGCAGAGAGAAAGATGGCAAGTCTAGTATTCTAGTACTGTCTGTTTGCATGAAATTGAACATCTGTGAGGATTATTTCAACATTTATGCACATGTTATGTTTGGGCTCATATTGATCATAATCAACTGATTAAAGTAATAAGTAATGATATGCAGTTTACATAAAAAAGCTAAAACATGTATTCAAGTAACACACAGAAATGTATCTAATTGTAATCAGTTGTGTTTTGCTGCATGACAGCACGATCTGCCAGCAGCTGCTGATGTGTCTTAGAAAGCATTATATCTCTTACGGAAAAGAAGTTTATTCAAGTGTGATATTAGTATACTTCTTTTAAACTGAAAATAGGAAAGTATACTTTCAGTCTACTTTTTATGTACTTCTCAGAAATGTGTGTTATACTTATCAGAAATTTACATAAAAATTACATTTTAGTATACTTAATTTATACTTAGAAAAAGTCTCAATATATTTGAGCTGGACTTGTGCTCTGAGAATCCGTGTTTTCATTGTTATTGCCACAGTGCATGTAGGAATGCGCCATATGAAGTAGAAGTAAATGCAAGTCTTTAATCAATCCTCAGGCAGGGTAATATACAGACAGGGATGACAGGAACATACTCTAGGTAACCTTGTAGCGGGACATCGAACTGAGAACTTATAAAGGGGTGCTAAATACAAAGACAGGTGATGGGAATGACATTAATTGACAGGAAAACCCAAATATGGGCATACAGACTAAACCAAAACAGACAGAATGACGGGGGTGTTACAATTATACAGTAGGTGCGCTATTACACATCTTCTGTTCAGAATTTCCAAATGAAGAAGAAACTGAAACAACCTGCTTCCACATGTAATCTAACACAATTGTCAGACATAAAACAGCATCAAAACCATAAATATGTAAAAATATTTTGATTATCATGAATAGTCTTTTTTAAGCTTTTTGTTCAAACGTACCCACATTCAAGTGTTTATAAAAAAGAATGCATGAAGCTAGAATAACATGTTTTTGTTTACAAGCAGATACCCTGTTCTTTCTTTTGATGTTTTGTAAGTTCAGATGTTCATATAACAAAATATATACAAATTCATATCTAAACAGGGACATAGTAGTATACTTAAAGTATGATGTAAAGTTCATTTACAGAAAACTTACAAGTATACTTGCAGTATAAAACTAGTAAACTACTAGTTTACTGAGACTATACAAAGTGTACTAAAAATGCATAAAAACATTTAATTTGTAAACTATCAGTATACCTATATGTTCACTTTTAGTATACATGCAGTACAAACTAGAAACATAGATGTAAACTAGTTGTGTACTCAAAGTTTACTACTGTTATACTTAAAGTATACTTAATAGTATACTTTTATATACTAGAAAGTGGGCCATTGAAATACCCTTAAAAGTATACTATTAGTACACTGACATTTGTATACTTACTACATAAAGTGTACTTAAAAAATATACTTGAACTTTACTTAAGTATACTTAATAAAATAAACTTGAAATATACTTCTTTTTGGTAAGGGATATCTAATGGATTTAAGTCTAATGGCTTCTGGCAGATGGATTTTGACATCTATCTTTACTTTCTTTATTATTTTCTCTCTCCAGGCCAACCTGAGAAGGTTCATAGATTACATCCAACATCATCAGCTAGAGAAACTCTCCAAAATGCTTGACCGAGGGCTGGATCCCAATTACCATGACATGGAAACTGGGGGTACCAGTTTTTTGGCCTGTCAATCTGTGCTTATGATAATTTGATGCTTATGATGCATATGTGTTTTCAGTGCCTATTTTATCCACTTTTATTTATTTTTCTGCTTTTCAGAAAACACATTGAATAGTAAACACACACACATTTATTTAGCTTTATCTTTAACATTTATGTTTATCTTAATGCAGAACAGTATAGAAATAGGATTTAGAGTGTGAGTATCTTTGTTTAGGATTATGGATTGGTTAACTTCTTGTAGAAGAGATGAGTCTTCAGCTGTTGCTTGAGTTGAGATAGTTTTAGCTGATGGTGGGGGTCAGCTGCTTATTCCAAAAGAGAAGAACAGGGAGAGTGCTGAAAACTTACTTCAGGACCAGACATGTGCAATGGTTTTCAATCTTTAGTCTTCCTCAGTGATATTTTCCCTGTAATCTGCAAATGAAGAATTTGCATACAAGAAAATGTCCAACAATTTATGAATAGACCTAAAAATCATATTGTTTGATTTCAATTTAAAATTGCCATCTTTAGCTGTGACATGCCAGGTCTGGTCTCATTTGTTTTAAATCTATGGTAGAGAAAATGATTTTCAGTGAATAATGGGTTAAATTGCCATCTGTTCCTCACAATAAGCTATAGTATGGAAATAGAAACATTTGATAAAATGTAGTTTCACAGAGGAATACGAATAGCAGATCTTATGTAGCTCTGTGTGTATTTTATAGAGACGCCACTCACCTTTGCGGCCCAGTTGGAGAATATGGTGGAGTTTATTAAAGCTTTGAGGAACGGAGGAGCTCATCTTGACTTCAGGGCTAAAGATGGCATGACTGCCCTACACAAAGCCGCTTGCTCTAAAAACCAAGCTTCGCTCAAGGTACACAACTGAATTGTATTTACATTGAAATCAGAGATAAATTCATTTTAAATTAGCACGCTAATTTTCCATTTTTTATTAGATATTAATGTTAAAATGTTTATTTTATCTACTTCGCTGGCATTTTCCTAAAATAAGGTACTCAGTAGTATCGGAAAGTTTTGCGAACAAATTCTTTCAGCAAACTATCAGTGAAAAGCAGGTACTTCCTTCAGAAAACTTACAAATTATACCAGCTATATTTTATTACATACTGCATTTTTTGCAACCCTGTTACCAAAACTTGGACATGTCTACTCCAGACTCTGTTTTGCAGATGGTAGCACTAGATCCTGGTTTTGTGGCTGTTTAGGGAACAGAGACGGTACATCAGAATACTGAGCATAGACGGGAGAACAGCTCTGCCAGGGACACAGGCTCACCATGAGGGAAGCTGTACCGTTGAATAACATGCATGTGGGTCTCCCAAAGGGGAAATTACAACACATGGGCACCTAGCCTAGCACAGGGGCTGACCTTGAGCATTCACATGAGTGCTAGACTTGGCGTCTGGCTAGGGGTGTCATGATGGATCAATTCTGCGATTTTCTGCATGCATCGCGATTCTCTCTTGAATCGATTATGAACTTAATTTTTAACAGCAGATGGCACTGTGTGCTTTAGAAACAGTCATACTCTGCTTGCTTCCAGTTGCATACACACACACCACTTGAACCTAAAATAATCAATTATAAAGTTCGAAAAGGTTGAAGCGAATTACAAGATGTTTACATTAATCTGGTGTCATAAAAGAATAAAATCCAAGGCGCAAGTACATTTAACCACTTAAATTACTTTGATTGTGTAGTCAAAAACTACACAGTAAATTCTGCGGTTTTAAAATTACTCTTTAAGAGTTAAATTTAACACTGGACCCGAGTGTATTTGGTCCCACTCAGAATTGGTGATAAAATGACACTTTTCATAGTGTTAAATTTTCAGAGTAAAATTAACTCTGTTTGGAGTAAAACATTAACACTGCTCAACACTGAATAGTGTTACTACATTTTAACACTAAAGGAAATTAACTCTGAATGGTGTCACCACAATTTAACACTAAAGGAAATTAACTCTGAATGGTGTCACCACAATTTAACACTAAGGGAAAATTAACACCAATTAGTGTTAAATTTTTCACTTTTGCAGAGTTTATCTACATTTATTTCATTTATTTTTTACACATAGAATACATGGAATAGAACAGAACAAAAAACAACATCTGTGTACCATTTAAAAAATTTATTAAAACACTTAAACGCTTAAACTTATAAAAGGCTTAAACACAAATACATGCACAGAAAACATATCTGCATAAAATGGCACTATATGCAGTGCAATTCTGTTGTACCATATATCATTTTAAGATCAAATAGTTTAAAATAACACAACAGCTTGTTAACATTCACTACCTTTAAAACTCTGGATGCAGTCAGACTGTAAATGCATGGTAATGGTCATCAAAACAGAGTGTTTCCATCATAATTCCAAATAACAGTACATTTTACATTTTGCTACTTCTGTACAGACGATAAAATCAGGGCGATACTTTCGTATTCAAATGATTTCTAAAACTTGAAAAAGTATACCAGACACAGAACTACACCCTGAATCTACACCTAAAGCACCTAGTTATGCAGCCTTGCTATAACCTCAGCAACACGAGGACTCTTTCACTTTGCTAACATCTATGTTGTACACAGTGGTCTGAATGAAAGTGTATGTTGTGTAGCATTCTGTTATAAGAAAAAAACAAAAAACAAAACAAAAACAAAGTGTGCCCTAAACAACTCAAAGGCACAAAGAGCAGAGGTTGACTTGCATAGAATGGCATGC
This sequence comes from Garra rufa, assembly GCF_049309525.1. NCBI lineage: Eukaryota > Metazoa > Chordata > Actinopteri > Cypriniformes > Cyprinidae > Garra > Garra rufa. The sequence continues at coordinate 13,805,666 of NC_133371.1, forward strand.
TGATCAGGAACAAAGTACTGGTGAACTGAATTCTTCTGAGGTCCCACGACCAGGAGGCCAAGCAATAGCTGTGAATTCTCAAAGACGCTCCTTAATGTTTGTTCCTCTCTGAGAAAACCAAGCAAATTGAAAAGAACTATCACCAATTTGTTAAATATAAAACAGAAAAATATAAAGGTGCCATAGAATGGAAAACGGAATTTACCTTGGCATAGTTAAATAACAGTTCAGTACATGGACATGACATACCATGAGTCTCAAACACCATCGTTTCCTCCTTCTTATATTAATCTAGTATTTGCAAAAGACCACCGAAAAATAGTTCAATTCCAACATATACCCGACTGTTACTTTCCCGAGATCGTTAATAGTTACGCCTCCAACATTTGCATCGCCCAATCATCGGTAACGTCAGCACATCAGTTAAACAAGGCAAGCCACTGAAGGGACACGGTTAGCTTAATGCTAGCGCTAGCCTGTTACATTGCTATACATAGGATTTCACTTACCACATAAACAGAGAGATGACTGCGCTGATGATGGTGAATGATGGAGAAATAACTGCGCTGATGATGGCAAATGATTTACAGAGCTGGAGAATCACTGATGAGCTGCTCAACTTGTGTGGTAAGAAGCACTCCCTCTGCATTGTTACTTTACACAGAGCACATGCGATCACAGTAATCACACTAAAATATCTGCGATTCAAAATGGCAGATTCAACAAACCGCATATTAACAGCGGCTAGAGCTCCTAATTAAATATATATTTTTATCCATGTGGGAGCTATTGAGCTCTGTGAAATAGCCAATCAGAGGGGAGCTCATTAATATTCATGAAGCTTCCAAATAACAGAGCATTTCATTCTAGGGGCAAATTCTAGGGTTGTAAATGGACCTGTAAAACTATTTCTGGAGATTTGTTGCCCTTTCCTATGCCATATACCTTCTATGTAGATATCAGAGAACAATTTAAAATATTCTCCCAATGCATTCTATGGCACCTTTAAAACAAACAAACAAACCTTCTTGTAGACAACAAGGTGTTTTCTGCTTGAGAATAGGGCTGCACGATTAATCGCACAATGTTGTGAGGCGTGTTTAGTCAATGAAGCCGGTACTTTGATTAGTAGTAAATCTCCATCACGTGCGTTCAGCTGCGTTCAGCTGGAGCATTCAGAGGCGTAAATCACTGACAAGCTACGCCAAATTTGGCGTAGCTTGTCAGTGATTTACGTCTCTGTGTATTAATTGCCTCTCCAGCTGAACGCACGTGATGGAGATTTACTGTACTACTAATCAAAGTACCGGCTTCATTGACTAAACGCGCCTCACAACATTGTGCGATTAATCGTGCAGCCCTACTAGAGAAGACACTTTTCCTGGTCTTTTTCAGCCTTGGGCACAAAGTGGGATCAGATGCAACCGAAGTATTATAGAAGAAAGGCCATTGTCCCAACCTGTTTAAACACATGTTTTGTTAGCAAAATTTAATCAATAATGCAAACTGGAAGTGAAATTAAAGAATAGGGATGCACCAATACGTATCGGCCGATAATGCTTGCGCGTTTTGTCAGTAAAGCCGGTTCTGTAATCAGCGGTAAATGCCATCAGGTGCGTGATTTCACGTTGAGCCGTATATACTACACACAGCCGTTGTCAGTGAACCGCTGATTACAGAACCGGCTTTACTGACAAAACGCGCAAGTGATCGGCCGATACGGATCGGTGCATCCCTATTAAAGAACAATTAAGAACATTAGAAAAAAAAATGGGGCCTAAATCTTTCACCCTTAAAGGATTAGTTCATTTCCAGAACAAAAATGTACAGGTCATTTACTCACCCCCTTGTCCTACAAGATAGTCATGTCTTTTTTTCTTCAGTCATAAAGACATTATGTTTTTTGAGGAAAACATTTTAGGATTTCTGTCCATGTAGTTGACTTCTATGGTGCCCAAGAGTTTGAACTTCCAAAATGCAGTTTCAATGCAGCTTCAAAGGTCTTTAAATGATCCCAGCCGAGGAAGAAGGGTCTTATTTTGCAAAACTATCAGTATATAAAAAATTGTGACAATTTATATACTTTTTAACCTTAAATGGTCGTCTTGTCGAGCTCTGTGTGAACTCTGTGTATTCTGGTTCAAGACAGTTAGGGCATGTCCAAAAACTCCTATCTCATTTTCTTCTCCAACTTCAAAATTGTCCTACATCGCTGCAGAAGTACCGACCCAGAGTTTACAAAGTGAACATGCAAAGAAGATCAAATGCCCTTTACAAAAAAAGGTAAAACAGCGATGTTGGGCAATTTTGAAGTTGGAGAAGAAAATGAGATGAGAGTTTTTTGACAAACCCTAACTGTCATATGAGCCGGAGTACACAGAGTTCTCACAGAGCTTTGAGGTTAAAAAGTATATCAATTGTCAATTTTTTTTAGAAAATAACTTCAGTAGATAAGACCCTTCTTCCTTATCAGGGATCGTTTAGAGCTCTTAGAAGCTGCATTAAAAATGCATTTTGGAAGTTCAAACTCGCGGGCACCATAGAAGTCCACTATATAGTGAGAAATCCTGAAATGTTTTCCTCAAAAAACTTTACATTTCTTTATGACTGAAGAAAAGAAGACATGAACATCTTGGATGACAAGGGGGTCAGTAAATTATCTAAATTTTTGTTCTGGAAGTGAACTTCTCCTTTAAGTTTCTTAGATAATTTGGTCAATAATATTTCTAGATAATATTTAAAGTACAAAATTAATTAATCTTACCGAAATTAAAACCCTCTTCTAAATCACCAGCAGGAGATTCAGCTGCGAGCAGTAGTTCTTCTATAATGACTGTATCCTGTGAGTCAGTGGATGAAGACAAATAGATACATTTTTATGGGGAATTATTATTAATTAGTAGTGTTAAATAAATTTCTAGTAAGTAATGTAATAAATACAAACCTTCACCATGTTCTATGGTAAGAACTCCAACTGAGGGATCTCTGAATACATCCTCATCCACCTCATAGCTGGGACGCTAAACTTTAAAAATCCTTAAAAAAAAAAAAATTATGAGAAAGGATATATGCCTTACAAGGTTTTACATAGCAATGATTAACTTAATATAAAATTACTAAACATCCATCAAGTAACATAAATTTGAAAAAAAAAAAAAAAAAATCATTAAAATTCCTAAAATAATACAATGAAAGTATAGTTGGTTGTCTGTATGTTTTTACCAGCAGACAAAAATTCCTCTAGGCTCAGCGCGGCTATCTTGACAAATTTTTGGGCATCCCCAAGTTTCACCTTAACCAGCATGATCTTTAAAATAAGTGACAGAATATTACACAGATTACAGTGTAAAAAGGTTTCATGCCCAACATATAAATAAGTACAGGCATTAAGTACAACATTCTGTTGAAATAGTTTGCATAGTCACCTCAGTATTTGTGATTAGATCTTATAATAGGTCATAAATGGCAGTAAATACATACAGTGTGTTACACTTTTCATTTAGTGCTGCCATTCAGTTTCTGATCCAAGTTGCCTAAAATAGAGAATTTAAAACAGCGACATTAATAACAAGTTAATTGTGCAATGTGTGTGCTATGAAATGTCAATTATACTGCTAGGCTCAGTTTCATTTTCATTACATTGTGACGAAAAACAACTCTCCAACAACTCGCATGACCTTGCCACGAAGTAAATTATTTAGAAAACGACACAAATTGCATTAAAATACAACCTATGCAGTATTATTAGCACATTTATTCACAAAAAGTATTAAAAGTGTGTTTTAGTACGTTACTTAAAAGAGCTTACCTGTCGGTTGGAACTGAAAGAAAATGGCGACCAGAAAACTCCTGTTCCCCTTCAGTCGAATCACTTCGACGTTACATGGGAATTCGCTTAGAATCCAATCATATCTGAGCCTTATACAAAAGGCCAATGAAAATTGGCGAGTGGCATTTGCATGATGCGCCACGCCCCGTACATACGGGTATAAATAGCGACGTCATGCGCCAGTCAGACAGCTTCTTCGCTTCAGATCCGTCTGATGTTGAGCCTGCTATTTCTCCCTGCGAGACTTCTACAGCAAAACAAAAAAGAGTTCTTCCTAAAAAGAGTTCCTGCTCTCTCCCCTGACGTGCTGCCGAGACTAAAAGAGCTTTCTGTTTGGCAGCCGTCAGCGATCTCCTGCGGGCTGCCGTTTTCACGGCCATTACAGCCGCACTGCATTCCAGCGAGAAAGTCCCGTTGAGTGCACAGCCGCCCCGCGGCTTTTTCCCTGGGCAGACCGGGAGCTAAAAGAGCAATTTCTCACGGCTGAAAAAGACGTTCTTTTCAGAATGGCTTTTCGGCCGTGCGCTTCAGGATGCGGTAGTTTCCTCCCTCCTGCGGACGGACATGATCACTGCCTCACGTGTTTGGGGAGTGAGCACGCTGAGGCAGCGTTCATGGATGGTGAATGCATTCATTGCGAATGCATGACCATGAGCACGCTGAAGTCCCGCCGCTCGTTCGCGAGGCGGCTCCCCCCGTCTTCCTCTCGCGGTCCGTCGTTAAGCCGTCAATGCTTTTCGGCCACCGCGGCGAGACGCGGGGGGGACTTAACAGTCACCGTGCAGAACGCACCGCCGGCCCAGAAAGCCCTGCGGTCTTCTGTCACACAGTGTGGTCCCGTCGAGTTCCCGGAGCAGTATGCTTCCCCGCCCAGCGGGCTGAGCGTCTCCTTCGGTGCTCCTGCGGAGGATGAGATGTCGACCGCAGCATCAGAGGGAGAGTCGGTCGGCCAGGCGGACGCTTCGGCGGCGCGGCCCCCTCCAGAGGTGGCCGCTCCGTCTGAGGTGGACGTCGAGCTATCGACTATGCTCCTCCGGGCCGCCAGGGGGATCGGTTTGGAGGTGCCCCAGGCGCCCCCGGCCGATCCTTCTAGGCTGGATGATTGGTTCCTGGGGAGGGCCCCCGCGGCTCCACCTCGCCCCCCCTCGGTCCCATTCTTCCCGGAGGTGCACGAGGAGCTGACGAGATCCTGGCGGGCCCCCTTCTCATCACGGCCCCGCCCCAGCTCCTCTCCCCTCACCACCCTCGATGGCGGGGCGGCCAGGGGGTATGCAGCGATTCCCCGGGTCGAGCGCGCTGTGGCGGTGCACTTGTGCCCACGCGGCGCTGCCACCTGGAGGGATCGTCCGCATCTCCCGTCCAGGGCGTGCGAGCGCTCGTCCGCCCTTGCGGGCCGCGTTTACCACGCCGCTGGACAGGCCGCCACCGCCCTGCATGCTATGGCGATCCTCCAAGTATATCAGGCCCAGGCCCTGAAACAGCTGCACGAAGGTGGTCCCGACCAGGGGGTTATGGAAGAACTCCGCGCCGCCACCGACTTCGCCCTACGGGCGACGAAGGTCACGGCGCGTTCCCTTGGTCAGGTGATGTCCACAGCCGTGGTCCAGGAGCGACACCTATGGCTCACTCTGGCCCAGATGGCAGACGTCTCCCAGAGTGGCCTATTCGGCGACACTGTCGAGGACTTTGCCCAGCAGTTCTCGGCAGTCCAGAAGCAGAGGGAGGCCATCCAACACATCCTGCCCCGCCGCGAGTCCAAACCCATCCCGCCGCCGGTGGCTCAGCCTCCCCCCGCTCGTCGCCGAGGGCGCCCCCCCGCGGCCCCCACCAAACCTGCTCCGTCGCCTGCCGAACCCAAGAAGGAGACGGCCCGACGTCGAGCCGGCCGCGGGGGCGCGGCGCCGCCCGCCTCTCAGGGACCTGCAAAGAACACCCGCAAAAGAGCCGCGAAACGTCCCTGACGCGGGCAACCCGGAGGTGGAGAAGTTTGTTCTTCAGGGGACGAGAACATCTACGTCCCCGCTCCCGCTGGAGGGCCGGGGGTTGTTGTGCACTTTAACGCTGCCGCCGGCCCACGGGTCGGCGGTACCCACAACTTCAACAAAAGAGCAATTTCCTTCACCTCCGGGGCCTCGGCCCCGTGTTCCCGTTCCGGGCGGCACCAGGATGCCCTCTCGGAGCCGGATACGGAGCTGTCTGTCGCCAGCGCGGGAACCTGGGAAGAAGGTAGGCCCTGCTCAGAGCAGCTTGTCTCCCCTTCCTGTTCCCCCCTTAGGCTGCCCCACCACGGTCACGTCGGTCAACGCTCCCTTGACACCCCTGTCGAGGCGCTTGGGGGCCTGGCTTCAGCTCCCCAGCCCCTCGCGGTGGTTGATACGGACGGTACGTCTCGGCTATGCGATTCAGTTCGCCAAAGCTCCGCCCAGGTACAGAGGTGTCCTTCACACTCGTGTCCACTCAGACACCCACGCCGCTGTCCTGCGTGCAGAGGTCGCAGTCCTACTGGCGAAGGGTGCGATCGAGCTTGTCCCTCCAGCCGAGATGAGGTTAGGGTTTTACAGTCCCTACTTCATCGTGCCCAAAAAGAGTGGTGGGTTAAGACCCATCCTGGATCTCAGAGTCCTGAATCGGTCCCTTCTCAGGCTGCCGTTCAAGATGCTTACGACGAAGCGCATGCTCTCATGCATTCGTCCCCAGGATTGGTTTGCAGCCATCGACCTGAAGGACGCGTACTTCCATGTCTCGATTCTTCCTCGCCACAGGCCCTTTCTTCGGTTTGCGTTCGAGGGTCGAGCATTCCAGTACAAAGTTCTCCCATTCGGCCTGTCCCTCTCTCCTCGCGTTTTCACCAAGGTTGCGGAAGCGGCCCTGGCCCCTCTTTGGCTGTCAGGTTTCCGCATCCTCAACTATCTCGACGACTGGCTTCTGATAGCCCACTCTCGAGAGGTGCTATGCGACCAGAGGGACCTGGTGCTCCAGCACCTCAGCCGCCTGGGCCTTCAGGTCAACCAAGAAAAGAGCAAACTCTCCCCAGTGCAGAGGATCTCTTTTCTCGGTGTGGAGCTGGACTCGGTCTCCATGACAGCCCGTCTCACCAACGAGCGCGCTCAGTCGGTGCTGAGATGTCTAGATTTATTCAGGCACAAGACAGCGGTTCCTCTAAAAACTTTTCAGAGGCTCCTGGGGCATATGGCAGCTGCGGCCGCGGTCACGCCGCTGGGCTTGCTTCATATGAGACCGCTTCAGCACTGGCTACACGACCGAGTCCCGAGACGGGCATGGCACCGTGGCACACTCCGGATTGGCGTTTCCCCGCAGTGTCGCCGCCTATTCAGCCCGTGGTCAGACCCTGCCTTTCTCCAGGCCGGAGTACCCCTGGGGCAGGTGTCCAGGCACATCGTGGTTTACACGGATGCCTCCACCACGGGTTGGGGTGCTGTGTGCAACGGGCAAGCAGCTTCGGGCTCCTGGACAGGACCTCGACTGCAGTGGCACATCAATTGCCTCGAGTTGCTGGCTGTGCTTCTGGCCCTTCGTCGCTTCCGACCGACGTTGCGTCAGAAGCACGTACTTGTGCGTACCGACAGCACTGCGACTGTGGCTTATATCAACCGCCAGGGTCACAGTCACAACTCGCCCGCCGTCTGCTCCTCTGGAGTCAAACGTGGCTGAAATCGCTACGAGCCATTCACATTCCGGGGGAACTCAACCGTGCAGCCGATCAGCTCTCACGGCAGTCCACCCTCCCTGGAGAATGGCGACTCCACCCCGAGACAGTCCAGCTGATTTGGAGGCATTTCGGGGAGGCCCAGATAGATCTGTTTGCCTCCCCCGAATCCTCCCACTGCCAGCAGTTCTTCTCCCTCAACGAGGTATCCCTCGGCAGGGACGCTCTGGCCCACAGCTGGCCTCCGGGGCCCAAGTACGTCTTTCCCCCAGTGAGCCTCCTTGCACAGACCCTGTGCAAGATCAGGGAGGACGAGGAGCAGGTTCTCCTGGTCGCCCCATACTGGCCTGCCAGGACCTGGTTCCCAGAACTCATTTCCCTCGCGGCAGCCCCTCCCTGGAAAATCCCCTTGAGGAAGGACCTTCTTTCTCAGGGGATGGGCACTATCTGGCACCCACGTCCCGATCTATGGAACTTGCACGTCTGGCTCCTGGACGGGACGCTTCAGACCTCGCCGGCCTTCCACAGGCCGTGGTAGAAACCATCACTCAGTCCCGAGCCCCCTCTACAAGGCAGGCGTACGCACTGAGGTGGGGTCTATTCGTCGACTGGTGTTCCTCACGAGAACAGGACCCTCAGAGATGCACGATTGCAGTAGTGCTTTCCTTCCTGCAAGAGAAGTTGGAGCGCAGGCTGTCCCCTTCGACTCTCAAAGTGTATGTTGCCGCTATTGCCGCACATCACGATGCAGTGGATGGATCATCCCTAGGTAAGCACCCTCTGGTCGTGAGATTCCTCAGAGGCGCTAGGAGGATCAATCCTCCCAGACCGCGCCTCGTACCCTCTTGGGACCTCTCCATCGCCCTCCAGGGCCTGCGGGGACCTCCCTTCGAGCCCCTCGCCTCAGTTGAGCTTAAGTTTCTGTCATTAAAGACAGCGCTCCTGACTGCGTTGGCCTCCATCAAGAGGGTGGGGGATCTGCAAGCTTTCTCTGTCGACGAAGCGTGCCTGGAGTTCGGGCCCGGCGATTCTCACGTCATCCTGAGACCCCGGCCCGGCTATGTGCCCAAGGTTCCCACCACGCCTTTCCGCGATCAGGTGGTGAGCCTGCAAGCTCTGCCCTTGGAGGAGGCAGACCCAGCTATTGCGTCCCTGTGCCCAGTCCGTGCTCTGCGCACTTACGTAGACCGCACTCGGCACTTCAGACGCACTGAGCAGCTCTTTGTCTGCTTCGGAGGTCAGCAGAAAGGGAATGCTGTCTCCAAACAGAGGTTGGCGCATTGGGTGGTAGAAGCCATCTCCCTGTCTTACTTATATCAGGGAGAGCCTTGCCCCTTAGGCTTGCATGCCCACTCCACACGGAGTGTTGCATCTTCCTACGCGTTGGCACATGGCGCCTCATTAGCGGACATCTGCAGAGCTGCCGGCTGGGCGACACCGAATACCTTTGCCAGGTTTTACAACCTTCGCTTAGAGGCCGTCTCCTCCCGAGTTCTGACAGGTGACCGGGAGGACGGCTAGTGTCGGCTTGCTGCGCCATTCCCACGTGGATCCGTGCGCTATCTCCCAGTTGTTCCCTCCGGCGAACCTGGGTCCTCCATGCCCCACAGTCCGGGCTAGACGCGGAGTAGTTCTTGACTGTGCTCCTGCCGGGTCTCCTTCGCCCCGCAGGTTGTGGCGTTTTTCTCTATATTTTTCCAGGGGTCAACCAGAAGGCCTCTGTTTCCCTCGTATATCCCTAAACTCCTTTTGGATATATTGAATTTCTTATTTTCACATGGACAGAATTCATGTCTCCGCCCCCCCCCCAACCCCTGCTTCAGTTTCTGGCATCCCTGGGGACCCCCCTTCTCGGGCCCCAGGGCGTTGGGAAGGTTACGTTAACGTCCGCCTGTTGACACGTCCGCCTGCCGGCACGTGGTCGTTGCGTAACGCGGCGCAGGAACGTGGCTTGTTCCATAGGGTCAGTTTCCCAAGTAACGTCGAAGTGATTCGACTGAAGGGGAACGTCTAGGTTACGTAGGTAACCCTCGTTCCCTGAAGGAGGGAACGGAGACGTTACATCCCCTGCCACGTCCCTGTCGTAGCGCTGACGCCGGCTCAACCCGGCTCCTCAGCGAAGAACCTGTCTGACTGGCGCATGACGTCGCTATTTATACCCGTATGTACGGGGCGTGGCGCATCATGCAAATGCCACTCGCCAATTTTCATTGGCCTTTTGTATAAGGCTCAGATATGATTGGATTCTAAGCGAATTCCCATGTAACGTCTCCGTTCCCTCCTTCAGGGAACGAGGGTTACCTACGTAACCTAGACGTTCTTCTTCTCCTGTTCCTGATCTTCGCAGGGGGGTAGATGGAGGGGCGGAGCTTGACAGAGTAAAGTTAACGACGCAGAATTTAACACTGATAATTTTCCCCAACGCTAGGGGGTATCTTTCACTGTTTGTTGTTGAGTTTACTCCTAGAGAGTAAAAATGGAATAACACTGCTTGATTAACACTGCTGATTTTATTGTGTAGCCTAGAGTGCCTGCTGTTAAAAACTAAGCTCAGAATTGTTTCCATAGTTCAATTTATTGTGACACCCCTACATCTGGTGCTCCATTACGCCTGACTGCCGAGGATGCTAGAGGAACTCCAAGCAGGGTTCACCATAAGGAGACTCACCTGTGAAGCAGCTAAGCACAAGTATCTTGTCCATAGAGGGGAATGGTGTAGCAAGCGTGATAGACACAGAGTGGGTCCTGGTGTTCACTGGCTACTTGAGGCGAGTACACAAGTAGACACAGTCTCTACACAGAGATTCTAAAATCTCACAAACGTGTTAGATGTCCCCCCGGTCAAGAAATAACACAACTGGCAGTGGGATGTGTCCGGAGAGGCAAACAGGTCTACCTGTGCATCCCCAAAGCATCTCGAAATCAGCCGGATCATCTCAGGGTGAAGTCGCCACACCTCCGAGAGTGCGGGTTGCCGTGAGTGCTCACTCAGCATGTTAATGACATGAAGTGACCTCAGATGCTTCTGACTCCAAAGGAAGCAGTGTCACGCTGCCATGCTCATCTCAGGATTCAATAGTGAAGCCAATGCTAAAGTGGTTTCATGTGAATCAACCCAAGTGGCGTGACTGTGGCTGCAGATGACATATGCCCCTGGAGCCTCTGAAATTGTTTCAGTGGGACCAACTTCTTGCCTTTAAATGACTTCAGGCAGTTCAGCATCGACTGGGCATGCTTGGCTGAGAGAAGTGGTGTCAGGTTGACAGAGTTCAGCAACGTGCCAGCAAGATGACCTGAGAAGCACTATTCAGACCTCCAGAGACTGTGCAAATGGCATTAAAGTATGGTAGCAAGGTGGAGCAAGGGACCCTACTCGGAAGGCCCAGCATCCCAGAGTGGGGTCTGAGCAAGCAATGCTCCCTGGTTGGGCAGGGGGTGTGTGAGAAGGCACCACTGACTGCTGGTGATAGGAGGAGGATGAGAGCGGCAAGGCATAGCGTTGCACACTGTTATTCATGCTCTTAGGACCCAGAAATAGAGGAAACTGCTCCTAACTGCACTAACCATAAAGCCAGTGGCGGGATAGAAATTTAACTCAAAAGATTCTCCACCCAGCACTCCTCTGGGGGAAAAGCAGCTTCCTCCATCTCCGGATCGCTCATGTCAGGAGTGTTTTTTTGTGGACCGCTTGGAGGTTTTAACTATGACTAAGACAGGTGGCGTCGTCTTCCTGTGGGAGGGTTGGGGGGTTCAGTGTCACGGTTGAGCTGGGGTTTTTTATGCAACAGAGGACAAACGCCCTTGGCCACGAGCAGACTAAATGGCTCACCACAACAGTCTGGTAGCAAGTCTGGGCATGCTTTTGATACCCTCATCCTGCTTTTGAACTGCGGAGAACTGCTGGGGACAGTCTGCAACAGCGTCACCGAAAAGGCAATCTTGTGAGATGGGAGCATTGAGAAAGTATACTTTGTCGTCATATTTCTGGTTAGAGTTAATAAAATGCTTTTTTGCTCTCTTCATATCTTCATGTCACCCAACATGGGACACTAATCGTACAATGGGATGATAGTGTGACACCAAAAGGTACCCTTTTCAGGGAAAGTGCTACTTAAACTGAACTGAATTGGAACTGTTAAGTGACAATAAATTAGAAAGAATGATAAAGTGACCTTTAGTGACCTTTAGAAGTTGTGTCAGTTCACCTTCATGTTACATTGATGTTTCTTTTGAATTATTCTGCCCTTCAGACACTGCTGGAGCTCGGAGCTTCACCAAACTATAAAGACAGTCGTGGTTTGACAGCGCTGTATCACACGGCCATGGTGGGTGGAGACACAGACTGCTGTGAACTGCTTCTGAATGAGAATGCCTCTGTCTGCTGCCAGGATGAGAACGGCTGGCATGAGATCCACCAGGTTATCTTCATCCATACACACATCCATTGATTTATTAAAGCTGCTTTATTAAAGATAAAAGGATCAAGACATGCCAAGGTCCCAGGAGTATGAAGTATTTGAGTAGTCATACATTATTACTATACTTAAATGTATACTTAAATTCAGAAATGTGAAGTTTTGATTGTTTAGCCCTGATCCATCCCTTAAATATAATAAATAAAGAACATAAACACTGTAAAACCAGAAAGTTCACTATCCAAACCACTGGCAAGATGGTCAGTAAAGCTCCTACTGAACAAATTAGACAAACTGTTCTGTTTATATTAAGCTGGACATAACATTTAAAGGTTCATACAAGAAATGGCACCCTCTGGTGAACAGAACTATGTGCATGTTCAATCAAGGTGTGACACTCTGTTAATTATCATTTTTCTGATGCTAAATCAACTTTGCTGTTTTTGTTTACTGAAAATCTGTCTCTCTTTCTGTATGGTCTATGTCTTTGAATGTGTGTGGGTTCCTTCTTAAAGGGTTACTTCACCCAAAAATGAAAATTAGCCCATTATTTACTCACCTTCTAGGCATCCTAGGTGAGTCATTCTACGAAATGGGTGCCATTTCCACAAAAATTCATTAAGAACAAACTTTCTATAAAAAAGACTACAACTTGAAAGACAAGTTAAAACTCCAAAAAACATATTTTCCCACCTCAGGCACAAACTCCTTATTAATATTATCCTTTTTCTTCAGGCAAGGGCACCTTTCTTGTACCACCCCGTTACGGACGATATGTATGCCATTAGAGTAGTAAAACATGAAATATATTTTCAAAATTTTATGTTTTCCTAATAATGAATTGTCTCTTTTTTGCAAACCATCAATAGAGAGTCTGTAATTTAATAAAAAAATTTAATTGTTAGATTTTCAATCTTGAAAAATGAATTTGACATGTTAATGGCCTCACTGTTTGTAGTGAAAAAACAAATTAACTCAAAAAGTACAAATAAAGTGGCATTTATTTAATTAGTCCACATAATAAGAATATCATATACAGCATTAAATCAAGTAACATTTTATTTTATTTATATAAACTTTTTACAAAATGACCCTGTGACGGGGTGGTAAGCGATGTGACGGGGTGGTTCACTGTGACAGGGTGGTATGGACAAAGTGTTTCTCCATATGAACTGCTGGTTTCAAATTTTGTGCATACATTTCACAAGGGCATGTGTTTCATCTGTATCCATGATGATCCCAGGATAAAGGTCATTGTCATATTTAAATCACACACCACTTTCCAATTAGATTTCCGCTTTCCCAATCAATTGGTTCAGTTGGCACCTTTTGGGCTGTCTTGTTAAGAGTGAAATGGTGTGATAGTGAGTGAGTGAGTGAGTGAGTGAGTGAGTGAGTGAATGAGCGAGTGAAAGAGATTGTGAGAAAGTGACATAGTGAGTGAGATGGTGAGTGAAAGAGATGTGAGTAATACGTGTGTGAGTGATATAGTTAGTGAAAAAATGAACCAAACATGGTTAACAGAAAATACTGATTAAAAATTGATTAGCCTATATTTAGGGTGGCCATATGTGCCATTCATACGGGACACGTCCTGGACACAATTTAAATATTGCCTAAAACACCTGAAGTAATTTGACCAATAACATAAAGTTATTTTACAGAATCGACCAATCGTGGCGTAGCACGTGAGAAGGTGAGATCAGAGAACGATCAAAGCAATGCAAATGCACCTTTTTGTTCATTCGATTTGAAGCATTGCTGCGCACCAATAAAATAAGACATCAGTGTGGTCACTCTACCTATATTAGAATCCTATATTAGAATAGTTTCACACATTTTCTCATTCAAATAGGAAGCAGAACCATACCATCACATCCATTACCACCACCGTGACGGGGTGGTAAATTTTATCCCAAAATGGCCGCAGATGTCTCATGTGGTAAAATTTCTCACCTAGCATGCATGCATTTAATCTGAAATTTGATTTTCTTTACATTAATAACGTAAAAGAATTAATAAAAAAAACAGTTTTCCCTATCTACTTTGCGTGACGGGGTGGTAGGGTTAAGCTTGACGGACCCTGTCTAACATGAAAAAAAAAACATCAAATAAACATTGTAAAAGAATGTCAGTATTTGCCTGCTTTTGTTCTGGTGGATGTAAGGCTCAAATGATGTCACTTCCTCTCTTTGTGATGTCATTTAAAGCAACAGTACATTAATTATAGATAAAACAAGTTAGTGTGACGGGGTGGTAAGTTAAACTGCGGTATACACACAAATCATAAAATATTTACAAAAAAATTATATTTTATTTTGAATAAATATATCTTATGTAAACAGGGACACACATATAATGCTGAAAATATTAAAAGTTTGAAAAAATCTAACTTATTTGGTGATATTGTGGATCAAAATATCATGTTGTCAACATGGACATGTGAAATTGGCTATGTACTAATGAAAAATTATATCATATATCATATATCATGTTAACAAGAAAACTTGAATTAATAACTTTAAGCTTTGAAAACACATTTTAGGACATTTTTTGTGCCTTAAGCATCTCATCAAACGTTGCGGACCCAAATGGCACCCGTTTGGTAGAGTGACTCGGCTGTGTATGACTTCCTTCTTTCAGACGAAAATAATATCTGAGTAATATTAAAAATTCCTGGCTCTCCCTCTATGAAAACAATAGGAGGGTGTTTCTCTCCAAAAGTCCAAAACTCCAAAAGTAAAGGCCTCCTGTAGCGAACTGATGTGTTTGTATAAGAACAATGTAATAATCACTTTAATCTAGCTTGCGTCAACTGGTCGTACACGGAAGCAGCTCCAGACAGATGATGTATGATGTCGGCGGTGCGTCTTTGAGAAGTGACGAACGCAAACATGTCATGGAGAAACCAAAACAAAACAACGGACATGAATTGGAAGTACAAAACTAGGATTTGTGAAGAAAAATGCTACAGGAGGCCTTTCTTCACCCCCGGAGCCATGTGAGGTGCTTTTTTATTAGGGATAGATGCACTTTATTGGACTTGATTTGAACTTATTAACTGCTTATTGCCATGATAGAGCTTGGGAGAGCTAAGATAATTTTTAATATGACTTTGATTGCATTCATCTGAAAGAAGGAAGTCTATGTAGTGAGTGGGGTGGGGCCGAGAGCTGTAGGAACAGAGCGAGGCCAGTGGAGTTAATGATAATGAGCGACACCTGCGCCACTCACCGGTCTCGAGTCTCACAGAGGAGCCCCGGAAGGATAAAAGGAGGAGTGACGACAGTGCAAGACGAGAGAGCAGTCGTCTGTGAGAGGCTGCCATTTTACTTTTGTGTTTGTATATTTTATTATTAAAGTGTTTAAAATGTTTGTCTTCCTGTTCTACGAACTGTGTTACAATCAAATACACCTAGGGTGCCTGGAGAATGAGTAAATAATGGGCTAATTTTCATTTTTGGTTGAACTATCCCTTTAACTTTGAGGACAAATCTGTTGTCAGTATTAAGCTAAATCTAACAAAAACTCCATCTGGGCACATCCATTGTTTGTTGTGTAAGTCGTTTTCTGTTAGGGTTTTGTCCCCATTAGTGAAGTAATAGTGTATGTGCGTGTGCGTGTGTGTGTGTGTGTGTGTGTGTGTGTGTGTGTGTGTGTGTTTGTGTTTTCTCTCAGGCTTGTCGGCATGGTCATGTCCAGCACCTCGAGCACTTGTTGTTTTATGGAGCAGATATGAGTGCTCAGAATGCCTCAGGAAACACGGCGCTGCACATCTGTGCTCTCTACAACCAGGTGTGTGATCAGCATTTTAGTTATATATGCTGTTTGTTTATATGGTTAAAGCTGCAGTTTGTAACTTTTTTTTTGGTTAAAAATAATCTGAAACCAATTTTTGTGTAAGTACAGTACCAGCCAGTGTTCAAAACCTTACCTTAGTCTGATTCCCAAAGGTACGCTTGTAATAATGTTTTCTAATTTGAGTGGTACTGGTAGTTTTTTCATAATTAATTTTTTCAGTTAATAATAATTTGCACGGTTTGATGTGATATGAGTTAAGCGATTGTAAGGTTTAATCACTATTGATATTGTGATTTATTGTAATGATGTTTTTCCTCAGTTGGCCAGAACAAAAGTGGCAGACATGTTACTTGTTCAGATGACAATCTCTGGTGAAAATTCCTTTTTGGGTCATACTACCAAGACGTAGAATCTGAGATTCCTGAGTACAGTGTCCACACCAGTGCGGTAGTGATGCGCGGGTCGAGGTTTTTTTCAACCCGCGGGTCCCGCAATTATGAAATTATTTGGCCCGCCCCAGCCCGCCCCGCACTACTGTGTCTATTTTTACAACCCGCCCCGCCCCGCACCCGCAACCATTAAATAGACATACTATGCATTGTAATGCAAATGAATACAGCTTTTTTTTTGCCCGAAAGTGCTTGGAAACATCGCCCTTTAAACTGGCAACAACATACTGTAAGATTATGGATATGAACCATAAATCAAATCATATTAATAACAAGATAATCGGTGGTGTCACGTTAGTGGTGCCGGAAAAA
This sequence comes from Garra rufa, assembly GCF_049309525.1. Lineage (NCBI taxonomy): Eukaryota > Metazoa > Chordata > Actinopteri > Cypriniformes > Cyprinidae > Garra > Garra rufa. Next base: position 13,822,139 of record NC_133371.1, read on the forward strand.
AAGTGGGTATATACGCTTATATATGAATATCGTTTTGAACTTTCTATTTGAACGCATTCGTTTACTGGATCCTTGGACTGAAAGGTTTACAGGTTCACTGGTTTAAGGAAGTTCTGATCATAAAAATCTGCTTCTTTTTATTTGTAAGGTATTGTTTTCGTTATTATGAACTGTTTAAAATGACTAGGGCGCGCACGCATCATGCGCAATCACCATCAAAGTAAGCCGGCGCCACGGTCCTGACTGTATCATTGCTGTCTTTATTGTGTGTTTTTAGCGAATATTTACATTCATTCACATATGACTGGATGTGGTTGACTGTCTTGATTTTGGCTAATGCAGGATAATGCGCATCCGAGGAGATTTAAATACGCATAGCACCAGGCCTGCAGAGCCGAATGAGCGTTCGCTTGATGCGCTTGTGGCTGGCAGCGGGAGCTGCTTGGCGCTTTCGTGACGTGACGTGTTGATAACCTTATTAAAGAACTTAATAAAATATGAAAATAGATATTCCCAAATATGTAATATAGGCTATAGGGAATTGCACGCAATATACATTTTTTTTTTTTTTTAATGACCCGCCCCAACCCGCCCCGCAAATAAAGTGACAATTTCTTTACCCGCCCCAACCCGACCCGCGGGTTACCCGCGGGGCCCGCGGGTTATGAGACGACCCGCGCATTACTACAGTGCGGTGACTGACAACCACACATAAACTCAAAACATTAGATTAGAGCCGACGCACAACCCACATAAAGAAGATAGTTCCGTAACTGCAATTGAACAGGGAAGGAAACTCTGAACAGGGAATGTTCCCATAACTTGCAATAACATCCTTTAAAAGCTATGTAATTATTAGGACAAAAAAAAAAAATATTAAGACAATGTTTATCAAACATTCTTATAATGATATTGATATTTTATTACATTCTTGTAAGGTTGAGAGAACATGTTCTTAGAACAATGTTTTTGGAACATACTTATGACATTATTAGGAGAGAAAGAAAGAGATTGAGCATGTGAATTAGTTCTGTGAGTCTGTGCGTCTCTCAACAGTGTTCGGCAGCAGCGTCTCTACTGATAGAGAAACTGTAAGTTAATCTGTGCCAACAACAGTGCCGTATTACCTCGCCAGTGAGAAATGTCATGTAGCCTTTAATTTACTAGACTCTTTTACTGATAAAATCATCAGAGTAGTGCTACTGTCACGGATTGGACAGGTTCTACTCCCTCACTCACACAACGATCACAGTCACCTGATTACTAATCAGACGCACCTGCAGCCAATCACCAGCACCACATAAAAACACACCACACACCTCACTCAGTGTCCGGGCTCGTTTGCACGAAGCGGACTCATAGTGTTTCTCTGTCGAGTGCACTAAACTTCAGGAATATACTTACCTTGCTACTTACCTGTTGAAACTTACCTGCTTCTCGTTTGTTCCAGTTTAAAGTCAGTTCTCTGTTCCAGTCAGCGGTGTGTCAGCCGTAAGCCTGTCTGTCAGCCACCAACGGTGTGTGTGTGTGTGGTCCTCCTCCCGTCGTTCCTGGAAAGGATAAGGATATCTTCAGAACTTTATTCAATACATCAAGAACTATATCTGGACTGTATACTTACCCGGTTCTGCACGTCATCATCTCCATACCGCTCTGCTGAAAATAAACTATTGTTATTCATTACACTTACCTCTCTTGTTTGGTCTGCTTCCGTAACAGTTAGCCCGGACCAAGACAGCAATCAGCACGAGCAATATGGATCCATTTCAAGAGCTGGTGGACTCACTCAGGAAGGTTTTGTTGGCTAGTCACACCACCACTCCATCTTCAGTTCGTCCCACAGCACCACCGGCACCCAGCACTTCTTCGGTCCCCGTCAATGTTCCTTCCAGTCCCATGGCCCGACCAGCGCCCTACTCTGGCGGGGCGGAGGAGTGCAGCGGATTTCTGTTACAATGTTCACTGATTTTCACAATGCAACCTGCTCTCTATCCCACAGATTCTTCAAAGATCGCCTTCATCACATCTCTGCTTACAGGACCAGCGCTCAAATGGGCGGACACGTTATATCAACAGGCCGGGCCGGCCACCCAATCGATCCAGACCTTCATCGCTCATTTTAAAGAGGTGTTTGGACGTTCTGATGCAGAAGTCTCCACAGGGGAACAATTGTATCATCTCAAACAGGGAAGTATGACGACTCAAGATTACTCCCTGCGCTTTCGCACTCTGGCCGCTGCCAGCGGATGGAATGAGCGATCGTTACTGACCACGTACCGGCTCGGTCTGGAACCCAATCTCCGGATGCAGTTAGCGGCCTTGGATGATTCTATGGGATTGGAGAAATTCATTCAGCAGTCACTTCGTTGTTCAGATCGTCTAAAATCCTACCAAGATCAGTCCGCCACTACTGCACTCCTCCGACCAGTAACATCCGCCAGCCCTCCAGAACCAGAACCAATGATCCTGGAGTCAGGAAAGATCTCTGCAGCTGAGCGACAGAGAAGGCTGACCCGGGGTCTTTGCATGTACTGTGGGGCTGCGGGGCACGTTCGACTCAACTGTCCTCTACGCCCTGTACGATCTTTGGTGAGTGTAATACGTTCTGAATTGGATAACATGCATCCTCTGACTACCAATGATCAGTTAACTACCCACGCCTCTTGTGTTACAGTCGCAGCCCTCATCGACTCCGGGTCAGCGGGAAATTTCATCTCGAACACCCTCTGTTCCAGCTACGTACCCAAGCCTCAACCACCATCTACCAGATTCAACCTATAACTAACCGGATCAGCTCACGGACCCGTATTCACCGGAAATGTGAACCCATCATCCTACAGATCGGAGTTTTACACCGTGAGGAGATTCAGTTTCTGGTTCTGGAGGGAGCCACTATGGACATCATCTTAGGGCGCCCGTGGCTGGTGAAGCATGATCCCATCCTCTCTTGGGGCACTGGAGAGGTGATAAAATGGGGAAAAGAATGTACCACCCAATGCTTCCCAGATCTTCCACGTCCTAGACACAAGCTATTACCTGTCAACGTCATCTCCGTCGAAAGTCCTGTTGAGAAACAGTCAGTCCAGATTCCTACCATTTACTCGTCATTTCAAGACGTCTTCTGCCCCAAGAGAGCTTCCCAGCTACCTCCACATCGGCCATGGGACTGCGCTATTGACCTAGTTCCGGATGCTCCAATGCCCAGAGGTAAGATCTACCCGCTGTCGCTTCCGGAGACCAAGGCAATGGAGGAGTACATACAGGAGGCTCTCGATCAGGGTTACATCCGACCATCAACATCACCCGCAGCATCCAGTTTTTTCTTCGTGGCAAAGAAGGATGGAGGGCTGCGGCCATGCATCGATTATCGCATACTCAATCAAGGCACCATCAAGTTCCGGTATCCCCTTCCTCTCGTCCCTGCGGCCCTCGAACAACTACGCACTGCCAAGGTGTTTACGAAGTTGGACCTCCGCAGCGCGTATAACCTCGTGAGGATACGTGAGGGGGACGAGTGGAAGACTGCCTTCGTGACCCCTACTGGCCACTACGAGTACTTGGTCATGCCCTATGGATTGGTCAACGCCCCCTCCGTATTTCAGAACTTCATTCACGAGGTACTCCGGGAGTTTCTGCACCACTTCGTCATCGTCTATATAGACGATATTTTGATCTACTCCCGGAGTGAGGCCGAACATCGCCTCCACGTTGCGGAGGTCCTTCAAAGATTACGGGAACACCGCCTGTATCTCAAGGTGGAAAAGTGTTCAATTCACCTATCAGCAGTACACTTCCTTGGCTACGTCATCGACCAGAAGGGGGTTCGTATGGACGAGAGGAAGGTGTCTGCAGTTGTATCCTGTCCAGAACCCACCACCATTAAAGAGCTTCAAAGATTCTTAGGTTTCGCCAATTTCTACCGCCGGTTTATTAAAAACTACAGCATCATCACTGCTCCACTTACCAGTCTACTCAAAGGAAAACCACGAACCCTGCTCTGGAACCCTGACTCGGCCGCAGCCTTCCAGAACCTCAAAGACGCATTTACTCAGGCACCTCTTCTAACCCATCCCGACCCTGATCTCCCTTTCGTGGTGGAGGTGGACGCCTCTACGACCGGCATGGGAGGGATTCTGTCACAGCATCATGGTACTCCTCCATTGCTTCATCCCTGTGCCTACTACTCCCGGAAGCTCAGCCCAGCGGAGAGGAACTATGACATCGGTAACCGCGAGCTCCTAGCCATTAAGCTCGCTCTGGAGGAGTGGCGACATTGGTTGGAAGGAGCCAACCACACGTTCCAGGTGATTACAGATCACAAGAACCTACAGTACCTCCGAGACGCCAAACGGCTCTGTCCCCGTCAGGCAAGATGGTCCCTGTTCCTTTCCCGATTCAACTTCACCATAACCTACCGGCCAGGATCCAAGAATACCCGAGCTGATGCTCTGTCACGCATCCATGATTCCCACGACTTGCCTGACACACCCACGACCATAATTCCCGAAAACATCATCGTTCAACCCATTGAATGGACGAATCCTCCAGCTGTCGCCACTCCTGAACCCAGATCTCCGCCGGGCTGCCCACCAGGTCAAAGATTCATCCCTAGGACCCAGCGGGTAGATCTAATCCATTCTACACATACCTCTTTGGGCACTGGACATCCAGGGGCCAACAACACTCTCTCGCTGCTGACGGACCGCTTCTGGTGGCCGCACATGGCAAGGGATGTGAGAAGGTATGTCCAGGGATGTAAGGAGTGTGCGATGTCCAAGAGTCCACGTCATCTGCCTGCAGGGAAACTTCATCCCTTGCCTGTGCCGAACCGCCCCTGGTCACACCTGGGAGTTGACTTCATGACCGATCTCCCCTCATCTGACGGTAACACCTGTATCTTTGTCATAGTTGACCGATTTTCAAAATTCTGCCGACTAATACCTCTGAAAGGTCTTCCCACAGCCCTAGAGTCTGCCGAACTGCTCTTCAACAAAGTCTTCAGGGACTATGGCATTCCGGAGGACATCGTCTCAGACAGGGGTCCACAGTTTATTTCACGGGTGTGGAAGTCTTTTCTCAAACTCCTAGGTGTGCCCGTTAGCCTCTCCTCTGGATACCACCCTGAGACCAACGGGCAGACGGAGAGGAAAATCCAGGAGGTGGGGCGGTTCCTCCGAACATTCTGTCATGGTCACCAGGACTCCTGGAACCAGTTCCTGGGTTGGGCAGAATACGCCCAAAATTCACTGCGGCAACCTACCACAGGACTCACGCCATTCCAGTGTGTGCTCGGCTTCCAACCATCTCTCTTCCCCTGGAATGGCGAACCATCACAGGTGCCCGCAGTGGATTACTGGTTCCGGGAGAGCGAGAGAGTCTGGGACGAGGCTCACCATCATCTTCAAAGGGCAGTGCGCAGAACAAAAACCACTGCTGATCAGAAGAGGATTCCTGGTCCCACATACACTCCTGGGCAGAAAGTCTGGCTCTCCACAAGAGACATCCGTCTGCGCCTGCCCTCGAAGAAATTGAGTCCCAGGTTTGTTGGCCCCTTCACCATCGTGGAACAGGTCAACCCCGTCACCTACAGACTCCAATTACCACCACAGTACCGTATCCACCCCACATTTCATGTTTCTTTGCTCAAACCCTTTCATCCACCTGTGATTCCCTCCACAGAACCTGGTCAAGAAGAGGAACCCCCTCCCCCCTTGGTCCTGGAAGAGGGATCCATCTACTCGGTCCGAGAAATCCTTCAGTCCCGACGTCGTGGTGGTAATCTGGAGTATCTTGTCGACTGGGAAGGCTACGGACCAGAGGAGAGGTCGTGGGTATCCAGAGTCGACATTCTAGATCCAGCTCTCATGGAGGAATTCCACCGTAACCATCCTGAATGTCCAGCCCCACGAGGACGAGGTAGACCACCACGACATCGGAGGCCTCGGCCCTCAGGAGCGGGCCCTGGGGAGGGGGGTAATGTCACGGATTGGCCAGGTTCTACTCCCTCACTCACACAACGATCACAGTCACCTGATTACTAATCAGACGCACCTGCAGCCAATCACCAGCACCACATAAAAACACACCACACACCTCACTCAGTGTCCGGGCTCGTTTGCACGAAGCGGACTCATAGTGTTTCTCTGTCGAGTGCACTAAACTTCAGGAATATACTTACCTTGCTACTTACCTGTTGAAACTTACCTGCTTCTCGTTTGTTCCAGTTCAAAGTCAGTTCTCTGTTCCAGTCAGCGGTGTGTCAGCCGTAAGCCTGTCTGTCAGCCACCAACGGTGTGTGTGTGTGTGTGTGTGGTCCTCCTCCCGTCGTTCCTGGAAAGGATAAGGATATCTTCAGAACTTTATTCAATACATCAAGAACTATATCTGGACTGTATACTTACCCGGTTCTGCACGTCATCATCTCCATACCGCTCTGCTGAAAATAAACTATTGTTATTCATTACACTTACCTCTCTTGTTTGGTCTGCTTCCGTAACAGCTACCAACACGGTTCTGTACGTGTGTATGTTTTTGTGTGGGCGAGTGTGTGTCTGTACTGTATTATATGTGTGTGCATTTGTAAGGGAGAAAGAGCAGGAGAAATAGAGTATGCGATTTCCATACACATAGAACGGAAAGTGGAATTATTATTTTTTTTTTATCCTGTTGTTATCCTGTTTTACTATATTTATTAGCTTGGTCAGTGTCATTGTGGATTTTGGTTCTTTTGCTGTTTTATGCTGTAAGGACCTTTGAAATAACTAAAATCATTTGGCAAAGTGATATGGACATGTAATGCGGTCAAGACCTGCCTGGAACCAATTTAGCTATGCATTACCCTGAAAATTATTTGCACATCTTAGAACAAACATCAACGAATCAGATTCAAGCACTCACTTGTATTTAATGAATGTTCTCATAATGTTGCGAGACAAGTTTCTTAAAAAAAAAAAATTTGGAATGCCCTTATAATCTTATTTTTATTTGCTGGGTGTTTTTATAAAGTTATCATAAAACATTCTGAATACAACGTTCATGGAACGTCCTTACGATGCAATTTGTACTTGATGAATGTTCTTGTAATGCTGAGAGTAAACATTCTTAGAATAACATTCTCAGAATGTCTTATGATGTTATCATTATTTGCAAAATGTTTTTAGAATGTTTGCGTACAATGTTGTGAGAACAATTTTAATGAAATGTCCTTAAATTGTTAAGGCCCGTTCACACCAAGCACGAATGATAAAGATAACAATAACAATAACTATATTTGCGTCCACACCAGTGAACGATAACGGTCTGTTTTTATTGCATTTACACAACTTCAACCTGTCCTCAGCACGCACGTTTCGAGCGTGCTAAACTGTGAATCTAGCGTACACTATCTGGTCTCTAACGCAGTCAATGTAGTGAAATAAAAACAATACGTACTCTTTTCTACTGCAAATGACAATGTTGTCCAAACTAGTGCTGAATTCCTGAGGTAATTTTATGTTTTATGTTACTCTGTTTGCTGTGCAATGTCTGTTTGCTCCTCTACAATGTTGCCTGCTATTTCAAATGCACAAGCCCTTTAAATTTGAATTAAGGCTGATTAGCTGTCAGTGTTTTATCGTTCATTAGATAGAAAAAAATCGTTCTGAAAGTGATCACAACGATATCGTTGTGCTGTATCGTTATCATTATAGTTCTGGTGTGAACTCTGCTATTCTCTTAAATTTGAAACCATTTTTAGAATGTTATCTTTATAGTTATAATTATCGTGCTTGGTGTGAACGGGCCTTTTTTGGTCAAAGTCGAAGTCAATTGTTTTTGTATAGCACTTTTCACAGTACTTGTTTCAAGGCAGGTTTACAGAAAATCATGATATTATAATGTTTATATCATCTTAGAATCTTCTGACAAGATCAGACAACCAACAGAAACACAAGGGGATTTTAAGTACACAGAAGGTAATGACATTATTGATCAAGGGCAGGTAAAACAAATCAAATCAAGACACATGAAAAGAAAACTAAGTCACAGAAGACACAGACACAACAAAACTGTTACAGATATCCACATTCTCATGCCAAAAAAGAGTCTAGAGTGGAAGACAGAAGCAGGTGAATGGATGGAGGAAGGAGCAGGCAGGACCAGGGAGGTGACAATGGAAGAAGGAGCCAGAGAGGAGTGTGTTTAGAAGGATGGTGTGCCAGAGCAGAGAAGGAGCAGACAGCTGGTGGACCACCAGAGCCGAGCCAAGAAGAAGGCCCACGGCAGAGTCGCAGGAGAGAGGAACCATGGAGGAAAACTGGGAGAAAGATCCAGGAGTGTGAGCTCCTGCAACGATGCTGGCATGGATAGTAACTCAGACGGTGACAAGCAGACGCAGAGCCTGGGCACACCTGAGGATCCGGAGGGCCATGGCGAATGAGCAGGCTCCAACGATCGAGGTGGAGGTGGGGATCTGGAAGACGAAGTGACTGAGGACAAAGGCAGAGCCTGAGGGATAGAGCGGCGAGGCAAAGACCAAGGTGGAGATGGGGGGACAAGGGAGCCCAGTGGAGATGGTCGGTTGACAGGCCATGTTGGAGACAAGGGAGTTGGGAGCCAAGGCAGAGTCAGAGGGTTAAAGGGTCGAGGTGGAGTCCAAGATCCTGTGGCTGGAGGCAGAAACGGGAACCTCACCCCAAGGCAATGCTGATGGTTTGAAGACAGCAGTGGACCTGGGGCTGGGTGTTTGGCTGGAGTGAGATGTGGTGGCAGGCAGGTGCAGGGCTCAGCCTAAACTAAAAAAAAAGGCAAAGAAGTTTAGAAGCGCTAGCGGAATAACAGGCCAAATTGCTGTTCACCAGGCTGACATCCAAGAAATTAGTTTGGTAGGCGAGGTCCAGGAAGTCTCGTGTATGGTCCTCAATGGTCCTCAATCTAGATTGTCAATGAGCACAAAGACAAAACCCAACAATAAAAAAAATGCAGTTATACTTTGGTTTTGGTCCAAACTTCTGTCACGGCTTGTATTTGGAAGTTATTGCTCTGAACCCACATCATTGGTCAACAGAAGCTTGGAACAGCTCATGATCCAAAGCATACAACATCATCTGTGAAACAGGGTGGAGCAGTGTGATGGCACTGGTGTTTAGTGATGATGTGACAAAAGACAGAAGCAGCCAGAATAATTCTGAAGTGTATAGGAATATACTTTCTGCCCAGATTCAGTCAAATGAAGCAAAGTTGATTTGACTGCCCTTCATAGTTGGACAATGACCCAAAACATTTTGCGTAGAGGATACGCATTTCGAATGAAGTATGCTGGTACGATTTGTCTCTCTAAACTACACAAAAACCTGGTTACGCCTCCACACGCTGTACTCAAATCAAGCAACAGAAAAAGAAGAAGTGTTCGACCAGTCAGAGTGGTCTTTAGGTTTGGCGTTTGAATAGTTTCCATTTATTTTTCTCCACACTGAGTTTGTTTGTGTGTGTCCTTGAGTCTGTGCAACACGTGCAATACGTTCCAAACATCTTTCCTTGTAATGACAAGCTTTTCTAAATCTGATGTCAAATAAAAGAGAACATTATAACATGCTAAACATGGCTTCTTGTCAATTAGCAATGGGTTATAAATATACTTAATTACTATGAAAATACCCAAGGTGGTTTTAAGAACACAGAAAAACTATATATTGTCACAGTTGCGTGTTTATTGTCTTAATATTTCATCTTTCATAGACAAATCAATTCAGTCTTCATTTACTCAGTTAAAAGAAAAGTGTTTTTAATACAAAAAAGTCAACCTTCAAATAATTATGTTCAGTTATGCACTCAATACTTGGTCGGGAATCCTTTTGCAGAAATGACTGCTTCAATGCGGCGTGGCATGGAGGCAATCAGCCTGTGGCACTGCTGAGGTGTTATGGAGGCCCAGGATGCAATGATAGCGGCCCTTGATAAAACACAGTGGACCAACACCAGCAGCTGACATGGCACCCCAGACCATCACTGACTGTGGGTACTTGACACTGGACTTCAGGCATTTTGGCATTTCCCTCTCCCCAGTCTTCCTCCAGACTCTGGCACCTTGATTTCCGAATGACATGCAAAATTTGCTTTCATCCGAAAAAATTACTTTGGACCACTGTGTTTTATCAAGGGCAGGGTCAATGCAGCTAGCAATCAGGAGATTTTGGAGCACTTCATGCTTCCATCTGCTGAAAAGCTTTATGGAGATGAAGATTTCATTTTTCAGCACGACCTGGCACCTGCTCACAGTGCCAAAACCACTGGTAAATGGTTTACTGACCATGGTATTACTGTGCTCAATTGGCCTGCCAACTCTCCTGACCTGAACCCCATAGAGAATCTGTGGGATATTGTGAAGAGAAAGTTGAGAGACGCAAGACCCAACACTCTGGATGAGCTTAAGGCCGCTATCGAAGCATCCTGGGCCTCCATAACACCTCAGCAGTGCCACAGGCTGATTGCCTCTATGCCACGCCGCATTGAAGCAGTCATTTCTGCAAAAGGATTCCCGACCAAGTATTGAGTGCATAACTGAACATAATTATTTGAAGGTTGACTTTTTTGTATTAAAAACACTTTTCTTTTATTGGTCGGATGAAATATGCTAATTTTTTGAGATAGGAATTTTGGGTTTTCATGATCTGTATGCCAAAATCATCAATATTAAAACAATAAAAGGCTAGAACTACTTTCAAATGTGTGTAATGAATCTAAAATATATGAAAGTCTAATGTTTATCAGTACATTACAGAAAATAATGAACTTTATCACAATATGCTAATTTTTTGAGAAGGACCTGTATATTGACCTGACTGTATAAACACTGCTTTATTGGGCAATATAAAGTCCTAGTTGATGATGCAAATTCTGAAAGTAATAAAAAATCCATTCAGATTCATTCACATAAAGAACTGAAGAACTGAAATAAATAGTGATTATTTTGTTTGCATCATTCTGAAAACAAAGTGGAATATACAAGGTGTACTTGAGAAAATCCTGTTCACGTGTCTCAAACTAAAGTCTGATTCTTTGGGTTAAACATTAACATTCTCAAAAGCTAGGGAGTCACAATGTTAAGCGTTTCATTGTCTTTTTTTTAGAGATTGACAGTGTCTTTCTGACTCCTGTAGGAGAAGTGTGCTCACGTGCTGCTGGTCAGAGGAGCCGACAAGGAGCTGAAGAACTGCAATAATCAGAGTCCATTTCAGGTAATGTCGTGCTGTCCATTGACACTCATCATCAAGGATAACTCCATATGACTGAGCATTAGCTGACTTCATGAAACTGGTGCACAGTATTATTATTATCATTGAATCTTATGTCATATTCTCCTTGTCATAAAATAAAATTGATGAAGATGGATTACTCTGCATGAGAACATGTAAGAGTGTTAGCCTAGGTTTTTAATACATGGATTAGTATGCTTTATATCAATATTTTGACCACATTATTATTCACTAATACTTTTTAAAATGTACAATGTTTAATAATTTTAAACACTATGTTTATTTCAGTAGGTTACACATTTGGCCATACACAGTTTTAGAAATACTAATTAGTGGCTGTGTTTTAGTCAAGTGCTTTACACCCTGTAATGGTCTTAACAACCAGTCTTTATTAACAGAGCAGCATTTGTATTATTATAAAATATAGATGTGTGTGTAAACATGTTCTACACATAGATGTGTTGACATAGTTTAGAGATTGAATGGAGATCAAGGGGTCAAGTCTGAGAATTTCAGATCCTCTGTGTATGTGTGTGTGTGGGAGAGAGAGTGTGTGTGTGTTTGTGTGAGTGAGTAAGTGAGTGTGTTCCAGTAGTTTGTGGATGAACTGTGATTAAAGTCTACAGATGGTGAGGTACAAATCTCCTGTCAGAAGTCCTCATAGGATTATGGCTCAAGCACGCATGTGCCGAGTCACTCAAACAAGCACATTAGGCAATTCAAAAGAAGAAACTGAGCAGAAGGAAAATAATCACAGCAAGTGATTCAGTGTGTTAAACCCTCAGAGATTTTACATTTCCTCCATTCATCACCTTAGTTAGATGCCTTTCTAGTGTAGTGTAGTATATCCTACTCTATACATGCATGCATTACATTTAGGTGAATTCAGGGTAACACTTTCTATGAAGCCTGTATTTATAATACATTAAAATGTTTTATCTAAGGCATTATAATGAATGCATGATGCATTATAAAAACGTTATAATATGTTGTATCATCTCATGAGTATTCATAAGAACAGTTTTAATGTATTAAAATTTTTACTTATTTGTGGTTATAGCTTTTAAGAGTATGATTACCTTCTCATAGTTATAACGTATTACAAGTCTCATATCTTGCCACGTTACTCATGTCACTTTACTTAAAGCATACAAAGACCACTTATAAGTAATAATAATAATATTTCTCAAGAAGCTGTAACATCAGGTATCGGATCAGATGAATGTGTAATATGATACATTTGTATTATCAGTTTGATTATTTTGATGGTGACTTTAGGACAGGATCACCTGTGTGTTTCTGATGCTGATAGAAGCTCAGAAATCACACACTTCAGATCAACACAAAACTCAGTAATGCTTTATACAGTGCATCATTTAATCTTACCTATACCTGATTTGGACAACTCAATAAAAGAAGTAAATAGAGCTAGTTGTGTTTTTAGTAACAGGGAATATATGTCTTAAATTTTAAAGAGATGCAGTTGTGATACAGTGATCTTAATCTTTAGCATAGATTGTGTTTTTTGAGTGATGTCAGTATGATCTGACCCGATGCGGTGAAGAAGACAGGGGTCTGTAAGGATCTGTCATTGTACATGTTCATTTTTGATAATTTTGTGCAAGTTTGATCAGTTCAGTTGAGGCAAAGATGCCTAGACATTAGATGTGTGATGTACGCAGACATTTATACAGAAAAATAAAGATAAATTTAAAATATAAAGTTGATAAAACTTTAAAAGTTATAAAAAGTATTTGACAGCTCAGTGGCATCTTTTTATAACCTACAGCAATTTAAAAATATGTGTATAAAAATTTCATTTTATTAATACTGATGTATTGTTGACGTGAGTTTACAGTGCTTTGAATGAAACTGACTCGCATATCTTAACTTTATATAATCATTGAGTACAAATGATGTGAATCAAAGCAAGTGTCTCCTTGTGTTGCAGGTGGCCATAATCTCTGGAAATTTCGAGCTGGCAGAGCTGATTAGGAACCACAGAGAAAGTGACATAGGTAAGAGCCACAAACACAGTGATTGCATCTGATTTAACAACCCCATATCAAAAACCTTCATCAGAGCTCTATAGACAGCAGTGTGTGCCTGCAAATAGGGCATGTCTTAATGTGAAAGAAATGACTGGACTAATCCCAGGAACTACAGGATTAAGACAGATGATGGGCCAAAGCTGCACTTAAGATATTCTCCTCTGCAATTGCGCTGTTGTTTTCTAAGTGGATGATGATCAACACAAACATATTGCAGCTCAGTGTCACCTAAACATATACAACACATCATTCAGTGTGGTATTTTGTTTTTGCACTGTGTCCTCCCACTACATTTTTTTTTTTTTTTTTCACATTTGTAATATCAGCGGTTTGTCAGGCTGGACTCTGTCAAAAGAGGGCAGAGCTTTTCCAAAAAAGAGAAAAAACAACAACAACCAGTACTACCCTATATGCTGACTTGACCTAAAGAACATTGTTTTCATAAAAGCAAAAATTGTTGAGTGAGCTGGATTATACCAGAACGAGGCAACCGTTCACATAAATCAATCAATCAAAAGGAACAGAAATAAATATCTGAGGAGGCATAATCCGTGATTGTTTCCCGGAGCAGCCCACAGCTGTCCTGCAGACTAAATGAAAAAAGCCGCAAGTCGCAACAGCAGTGAGGGATTATGAACTCATCATCTTCCAGCGAGCGCAGCGGCGTCCACTGCTACCTCCATCAGCTCCAGTAGCCGCTCTCCTCTCTGGACTCTCTTCCTCCTCTCATGATCTGTGATGGGATTTTGTAGTGACTGGAAACGTTTTGGTCATGGGTTCTGCCTGCTGCACAGCAGAGAGAGGTGTGTTGATTTATGCTGATTTCATCCCTAGCTGGAGTTTCTCCAGCTATTTGTGTGCGTTCAGTTGTTGTTTTGAGTTGTTGGTTTTGCTGTAAAAGCATGATCTCCAGTTTACTGGTAAAGTTAAAAATCTTAATTTGATTTTTGTCAATTACATTAAATGCACTTCTTTTCCTATAGTTTCACAGCAACATGCACTATCCAGAAAGCAAAGGGCAAATAAAAGCAACTAACAGTCAATGAACTTTTTTCATGATTTGGCAGATAGGTGATTTAATGAATTTGATTGTAATAAAGCCCTGACCCTTGGCATCACAATTTGTTTAATAATAATATGCAATATCCATAAACAACATCTTTGATGTCCTTGAAAACAAGGCTGTGAACATTGAAATGCATGCAACTTGCAGACGTATTGTAATATATGAAATTGTTTCACCTATGGGTTGCACAGGTGGTAGTTTGTCTTGTTTTGGTTGTTATTATGTCCAACTATCAGACATTTACACCATTTTTACAGACAAACTAATGCTGTTTGATATTGTGAACTGAAATATATAGTGTGTAAGAGCAGATGGTGTATGTTTATATAATGTCAGACATGAAAACACACGTGACGCTCCCGTAGCGTCAGAAACACGCCAGCTTCCCTGAGCGACCTTGTGAAATGTGATTTAGACACACTTCACCTCTGCTTTCTAACAACTAAACAGTTTTTATTATTGCTTTTGAAATATGGGAGTCTTAGTTTCTAAGTGTTTTTAAAATAAATGTAAATAATAATGAAATTATCAAAGATTAGGATATTGGCTGGTAAATAGTGCAGCTGTTGGTTTATCATATTTTTCTGGATAGATTGAGACACTTGTGTCTGTTTGAAGTGTCTGTGCATCTGTGGAATGACTCAACTTTTCTCTTATGTAATATTAAGATGTTTTACCTCATGTCAAAAACTCTGTTGACTGTAGTTCAGGCATGCCTTCAGTCATTGTAAGCTTGGCCAGAGGATTTTCACCAGATTTTCATTGATCCCAGTTCTGATCCTGTGTTCTTGAGAAAACACTGATTGCTCCAAGCATTACGTAACTCGCAGATTTCCCTCAAAATCCAGCTGTTTGTTCCACCGTGTGAAAGGATTTAAATGCACAAGGTTCTGGTTATATACAAAGAAGATCCTCCTCATGGTAACCTAAAAATTCTGATCTGATTTTTCGCACTCTTTGCACTTCTTTTTTTTCTTTTGCTCTCTTCTCGAACTCTCTGTAAGTTTGCTAGTAGCTGCAGCTGTTTGGTTGATTTCAGTGAATAGTAATAACAGTTGTGATTTATGGTTAGTTAAATCCATGTTTCTTTTCTCTGTTTTCTGGTTTGCTATTGGCATTTATCAAACAAGAAGAAAAGTCAAATGATTTTAATACTTTCAGAAAGAAGCAAAGACTGTTAATGTCATGTTGTGTTTGGGTTCCCAGGGACTTGATACTGCACTGCATCCTAAGGACACTGGTTCTGTGTAGGGTCGATATAAATTAAACGGTAATACTTTATAATATATATTTTGTTAACTTTAGCCAGATCTTTATACAGCAGCAATTGATAACTGATACTAATGAATTTATTACCATTAATAATGTAAAGTGGTAATGCACTAGTTAATGTGCACTAACAATGGACAACACATATTTAATAACAACATTAATCTTGGTTTATGTTCATTTATACTTTTACTTTTCTTAACATTCACGGTGCATGCTATGTATTAACATTACCTTATGCATAAGCTATCACTGACTAACATTTAGAAGCAACACTTATGCACAATGAACATCACTTTATTACAGTTGCTTAAATGCAATAAAGTGTTTTTGTGAATCTCACTGTAAAGTGAACATTATTTTAACATTACTCAGTGTTTTTAATGTTTGTAATCTCAACATGATTTATCTTAAAAGGAGTATTTATTTTGCACTTTTGTGATAATTAAGGATAAGAGTATAAGCTGAACATATTTACCTTTATCTCTGAATATTACAATTAAACTTAAAAAAACATACAAACATATTGATTGCATTATTACCAAATATGTACAACTTAACATTAACAAAGATTAAGTAATGCTGTATAGAGGTGTTGTTCATTGTTATTGTTCATTGCCATTGCAAAACATATATATGACATATATTACTGATGTGGGTTTCTTTAAATCAGATTTTTTTTATTTATTGGTTAGATGTTGGTTAATATAATAGAATGTTGTTCACTAAGTACAGCAGTTCAGATGAAGAAAGGGCTCAGATAAAAGAGTCCTGTGTCTGGTCATTATGCAGTTGGGCAGTAGAGATCTTATTGTGTTTAGTAACAACTAAATTCACAGGTAACTTTGTAAGTGAAAATAGAGACTATCATCAGCCTATATTTAGAAAACCATAGGATGTTGGAGAGTTAAAAGAAGGTCTGAATATCTATGAAAGCGCATTATCAGCCAAACTTAAATGGCAAAAACAGAACAGAAATTATCAAGGGACATTTTAAATGAAAGAAATGAAGAACAGGGAGGGATTAGTAGAGAATGTGCTTGTAAAGTTGTCTAAATGAAAACAGCTGATTTTCTCACTGTCATATTGCATAAATATGGCTCGGATCTTCCAAGAAATATAAATAGAAGATATTCAAATGATTAATTTTCATTGACATTTTTTTTGCACAGCGTCTTTTATATTATCTGCATTAGTAATGTGTGTAAGTATTGTGTACTGCTGTTTTTTTTTTAACTAAAAGAATTGGCTTGAAATTAAATGTGTCATGTCTTTAGAAGCAGTAACTTTGGAACTTTTGAACTTTTGGAACTATGTTTCACCAATATGGTTTGAGAGCTTAGTAAACTTTATCCTTTTCAAGAGAATGGGCAGTATCAGATCAGCTGGATTTTGAAGAGCCTGTGTTTATCAGTTCAGATGTGGTATTATTTACAGGAAACTCCAAATTATGCCAGCTGAACAGACTGAGTAGAAAAATCACAGAGGAAATTGCATGTAAGGCTGTATTCAAGTCAAAGAACTTTGCAAAACACAACAATGCAGAGGCTCAAGCCTCTGATAATAGTTTTAAAATGACATTTTTGAATTAGTGAAATATGAGCTGTTTTAAGGTAGTTGCACAAGAAATTACTACAAACAAGAGTGTTTCATACAGTACATACATATAAATTTACCAATCTTGTTACTAATTAAAGGTTCTCAGATTGACTGCTTTTCATTTAAACATGAATGATGTCACTGTTTTTACCTTTTTTATTTTTGCACAAATTGCTGAGAATGACAAGCAGTATTGATCTTGAACATGACAGTGTAGAATAATCATTTGCATTTTTTTATATACAGTCAAGCCCAAAATTATTCATGCCCCTGGCAAATTCTGACTTAAAGTTACTTTTATTCAACCAGCAAGTTTTTTTGACCAGAAATGACAACAGGCTTCTCCCAAAAGATGATAAGACGATGTACAAAAGGCATCATTGTGGAAAAAAAATATGTCTCAGCTTTTATTTACATTTGAACAAAAAGTGGCATGTCCAAAATTATTTATAACCTTTGCAAACTGTCACAGTCTATGGGAAAATCCAAAGCTCTATACCATTCCAAATAGTCCAAGCTGTTCTAAAGCATCCTAATTACCCTGATTCATTGGGAACAGCTGTTTTAATCAACTCGACAGGTAAAAAACAGAAGCTCTCTACTGTTGGTTTGTGGACAGTCATGGCTAAGACAAAGGAGCTCTGTCATGACAGACTCAGGAGACTCAAATGCAGGGCAAAAACAGGTTTATTGAATAAACAAAATGTTCAAAGAAAATAGTCCTCCCAGCGCTCCTCCCTGGAGATAATCTGGGGAAAGAGAAAGGGGAAAAAAAGAAAACAAAAATAAACAGGCCCACAAAAACACACGGGAGGAGTGATCTCAACCCGTCAGCAAAAATCACAGTGGATGACGAGGCACGGGGAGCGAATCTCGACCCGGCGATGATCAATCACAGCAGAGAGAAACGGAGAATCTTCGGGAAGCGATCTCGACCCGGCACGAGGAAACTCACAGAGGATGAAGAGGCACGGGAAGCGAATCTCGACCCGGCGTTGAGCAATCACAGCTGAGAAAAACGGAGAATCATCGGGGAGCGTTCTCGTCCCGGCACGAGGAAACACACTTAGGATGAAACGGCACGGAATGCAGAGCTGTGAAACCAGCGGGATCTAAGGGCAGAGAGCAAAAATAACCAAAGCCAAAAGAGTGGAGAAAAATTTGCAAAGACTAAACAGGACAAGACAGGACTTGGCATGAGATCAAAACGGACTGACACAGGACAGGCGGGGACGGGAGTATAAATAGGGAAGAAGAAATTAGCAGGAATAGAAAACTGGTGTGATTGTGAAAATGAGAAACGAGAAACAGCTGGAGGGAGACACGAGGTGGGGAGAGTGATGTAGACACAGCGCACGTGGCGAGATGACAACAAAAACACGGGCAGACACACAGACAGGAAAACCCCGACAGAGCCAGGATCACGACAGTACCCCCCCCCCCCCCCCCCCCACCCAGAGGCACCACAGGGAGCTTAGGGAGGGGGCTTACCTCGTCTCCAGTGGAACCCCCGGGTCAGCGACCGGTCCAGGATGTCACGAGTCGGTACCCAGCACCTCTCCTCAGTGCCATAGCCTTCCCAGTCCACAAGATATTGAAAGCCTCGACCGCCGCGGCGAACGTCTAAAAGCCTCTTAACGGTATAAACCGGAGATCCATCATCGAGGAGAGGGGGTGGGGTTGGTGGGCACATGGCCGCAGGGGGTTGAGAGGGGAAGAAAAAACTGGTTTAACCCTGGAAACTTGGAAAACAGGGTGAACTCGACCAAGAGCTGGGGGAAGCTTGAGCCAGACAGCCACCGGGTTAACCACCTTGGTGATACGGTATGGACCAATGAACTTGGGTGCCAGCTTATAAGAAGGTACCCAGAGAGGCAAGTCCTTGGTAGAGAGCCATACTCGTTGACCACACACATAGGTAGAAGGAGAAACCCGACGGCGATCGGCCGCTGCCTTGGTTCTCAGAGAGGTTCGAGCTAAAACCTTTCTGGCCCTTGTCCACGTGTGACGGCAACGCCAAACAAACACCAGAGCTGAGGGAACCGCAGCATCGAGTTCCTGTAAGGGAAACAGATGGTAACCCAGGTAACCCAGAGAACATTCAAAGGGAGACATACCAGAGGACGAGACTGGGAGGGAATTGTGGGCATACTCTATCCAAGAGAGCTGCTGGCTCCAGGTAATGGGATTATGGGATGTCAAACAGCGGAGTCCCCGTTCGAGATCCTGGTTGGCTCGTTCGCATTGGCCCTTGGTCTGCGAGTGAAAACCAGAGGACAGACTCACAGAGGCTCCGATCTGTCTACAAAATTCTTTCCAGAACCGAGAGGTGAACTGAGGACCCCTGTCGGAAAGCATCAGCAGTAGACGATGCTGTTTCTGGACCGGGGTGAGCCGGGACCGGCCCAGCTGCATGGGCTCCTCGGCCGGCAGCGTAGGAGAGGATCCGACGGGGGGGGGGGGACGAACAGTGAGTCAGGTCTGAACCCGAAAACATAGGTCGATCACTTCCTCCAGGTCTCGTGGAAGGTTGAGAATGGCTATTTCATCCTTCATTGCCACGCAGAGACTTTCAAGGAAGCGGGCGCGGAGAGCCTCTGGATTCCATAGGCAGGCAGCCGCCAGAGTATTGAACCGGATAGAGTAATCAGTAATGGAGGACCTCCCCTGAGACAGTTGAGAGAGTTGAGTAGCCGCTTCATTTCCTCGAGCAAATCTGTCGAAGAGTGCCGTCATCTCCTCGTGGAATGCCCCGAAGAAGCGACAACAGGGAGCTTGGTTTTGACAGACAGCGACACCCCACTCTTATGCTCGCTCTGTGAGGAGGGTGAGGACGAAAGCAATCCTGGCGATCTTCAGTGGCATAACGGCGGGTTTGGAGCGAAAAGACCAAGGCGCACTGGGTGAGGAATGTCCGACAGGAGTTGGGATCTCCATCGTATAGCGGCGGGCTGTTGGCGTAAGGCTCCGGCAAACTACCCTGGGGGGAAAGGGGAGGAAAACCCCTGGCTGCCGACTGCCTGCTCTAATTTGGTGACCTGGAGCATTAAATCCACCACTTGTGCGTTGAGACCCTCCACCTCCCTCTTGGTGGCGTTGAGTTGAGCAGCCTGATTGCCCAGCAGAACCCCCCTGCTGATGAAGGGCCGCTCGCAGACGATCTGACCCCGCTGAGTCGGTAGTTTGGTCAGTCCGTTCATGACAGACTCAGGAGACTCAAATGAGGGGCAAAAACAGGTTTATTGAATAAGCAAAATGTTCAAAGAAAATAGTCCTCCCAGCACTCCTCCCTGGAGATAATCTGGGGAAAGAAAAAGGGGAAAAAAAGAAAACAAAACTAAACAGTCCCACAAAAACACACGGGGAGCAATCTCAACCCGTCAGCAAAAATCACAGCGGATGACGAGGCACGGGGAGCGAATCTTGACCCGGGGTTGCGCAATCACAGCTGAGAAAAACGGAGAATCATCGGGGAGCGATCTAGACCCGGCATGAGGAAACACACTGAGGATGAAACGGCACGGCTGCGAAACCATAAAGCAGGGAGAATATAAGGGCTCTAAGGGCAGAGAACAAAAATAACCAAAGCCAAAAGAGTGGAGAAAAATTTGCAAAGACTAAACAGGACAAGACAGGACTTGGCATGAGATCAAAACGGACTGACACAGGACAGGCGGGGACGGGAGTATAAATAGGGAAGAAGAAATTAGCAGGAATAGAAAACTGGTGTGATTATGAAAATGAGAAACAAGAAACAGCTGGAGGGAGACACGGGGCGGGGAGAGTGACATACACACAGCGCACGTGGCGAGATGACAACAAAAACACGGGCAGACACACAGACAGGAAAACCCCGACAGACCCAGGATCATGACAAGCTCACTGAGGACCTGCGGCTGCGTATTGTGGCTGCTCAGGAAAAGTCAGGAAAGGGCTATAAGACCATATCTAAATGTTTTGAAGTTCCAGTGGCTATAGTGCAATGTATTATTAAAAAATAAAAGACGTTACGCACTGTGAAAAATCTCAGAGGACATGGTCGGAAGCCAAAAGTGACACCTGTGCTGGCCAGGAGGATAGTGAGAGAGGTAAAAAAAAAGAATCCAAGGATCACCACCAAGGCCATCTGATGAATCTGGGTTCTGCTGGTGGCAACATCTTAATACAGACAGTCCAACAGACACTGCACACTGCTGGGTTTCACGGACGCAGACCAAGGAGGACACCACTTCTCCAGATAAGGCACACAAAAGCCCACTTGGCCTTTGCAAATGCTCATCTGGACAAAAAGAAGAAGACTTCTGGTCTTCTGTTTTATGGTCAGATGAAACAAAAATTGAATTGTTTGGCCACAATGATGTAGCCTTCATTTGGCGTAAAAAAGGAGAAGCCTTCAACCCTAAGAACACCATCCCCACTGTCAAACATGGTAGCGGGAATCTAATGTTTTTTTTTTTTTTTGGGGGGGGGGGGTTAGCCGGTGGACCAGGGAACCTAATCACAGTAAACGGCACCATGAAAAAGGAGAAATACATCAAAATTCTAAACAACAACATCAGGCAGTCTGCAGAGAAACTTGGACTTGGGCACCAGTGGACATTTTAACATGACGACCCAAAACACACAGCAAAATTGGTGAAGAAATGGTTAGCAGACAAAAACATTAACGTTTTGTATTGGCCCAGCCAGAGTCCTGGCTTAAATCCAATTGAGAATCTGTGGAGGGAGCTAAAGATCAGGGTGATGGCAAGGAATTCCTCCAACCTGAAAGATTTGGAGCTCATCGCTAAAGATGAATGGGCAAAAATACCAGTGGAGACATGCTAAAAGCTGGTCAGCAATTATAGGAAGCATTTGATTGCTGTAATAGCCGAAAAAGGCTTTTCTATTGATTACTGTGAAGGGTATAAATAATTTTGGACATGCCACTTTTTGTTCAAATGTAAGTTAAAGATGAGTAATATATATATATATATTTTTTTTTACGCAATGATGCCTCTTGTAAGTCATCTTATTATCTTTTGGGAGAAGCCTGTGTCATTTACGGTCAAAAAAGAAACTTGCTGGTTGAATAAAATTATTTACTTGGTGTGAACAGAAATTGAATTTTTGGCATTAAAAAGATTCACATTCTCTCGATTAAAATCCATCTAAACCTACAGGCAAACACACAGTGATCCACAGCTATTAAATCATCACAAATCCTGATTGATCATACATGCACACAGCTTTTTACTGTAAACAAAAACACAAACTACAAATTATGCTTATTATACGGATACTCGCAAAAAAAATAAATACATGTGCACAAAATATTGATTTATTTTTTTTCTGTTTATTAATTTTATCTGTATATCATCTTATACCATTTCACCAAGAAAAAAAAAACAGTACAGTACAGTTTATTTTATCATTATTATTTTTGTTTGCGTAATTTTCATATTTTCCCCAAGCTTTTTCACATTTTTCCCATGATGCTTTAAACATAGTATGTAAGTGACTGGTCTAATTCAACGGCTGCCAATAAACTTTCACTGTTTAAAGTAAACATTCACTGTATGAACACTTTCTATGATGCTTGTACTTATAATGTATGGAAAACTTTATTTTGACAGTCCACTTTAGACATTCCACCAACTATAAGTAACTTTGCAACTACATGTCAACTAGCTGTCAATAGAGTATTAGTAGGCTGTCTATACTTTACTATAAGTAACTTTGCAAGTACATGTTAACTTTTTCTACTAACTCTAACCTAACAGTCTACTAATACTCTAAGGAGAGTTATAATGTGTCCAATAACCCATAGTTATAATGTGTTAGTCTCATACCTTAAGATTGTTTAAGATCTGCACAGTACTAAATCTTATGAGTGATGAAGGAAAGTTGTTCATATATAAGTTTCATGTGAGGTTAATTTTGAATTTCACTGGTAACAATCTCAAACATGATGTTACTAAACTGTAGTTTTCATTATCTGTATTAGTTCTATTTATTATTACATTTACAAAAATTGTTGTCATCGTATTTTTTTGGGCTTCCTTTTCATAGTAAACTTTCCTAATATCCACACTATCGTTTTCATTGATTTAATATGGGCTGATCCTTTAGTTGACCAATCCTATGTGTGTGTGTTTGTCAGTGCGGTTCCCCGAGGTCCCGGTGAACTCCAAACAGCGACGGCCTCTCCCAAAGAACAATCTTTCTGTTTCTCGGGTGCTGCTGCGTTCCAACAGTGACAATAATCTGATGTCGCGAGCCATGAGTCCAGAGCAACTGGCCGCCCACAGTCTGTCACCACAAAAGATGCAGAAAGACCCAAGCGGCCGGGGGAAGATGACAGGCCGTGGCACAAGGACCATCCCAAGCAGCCATTCCCTGTCTGTCAGCCTGGAGGACGAGCAGAGTGTTCAGCAAAAATGGTAAAATAGAATTAACCAAACAGAAACATAAAGCTTTTCCCATGAAACACATATGACTAAATATTTAATCCAACTAATACATAATTAAAATTTTTGAAAGGAAATAAAATTTAATCAGCCTTTAAAGGTAAATGTATGCAACATTTCTTTACATGCCTTCAGGACAGGACAACACATCAGTTGACCAACTCACTGATTTACCATCCAATGCAAATTTAACAGATGTGAAGCTGTTTGCAGTCTTTGTACAGCAGCACTGAATTATGAATGAAGCATCAGTAAATACAACCAACGAGTGAAACCTGCCTTCATTTGTTTAAATATAATGACACAACAATCAGAGGACACATCACTTTTACACATGTAAGATAAGTCCATAAAATATGAAGAAAGCTATTATATTATGTAATATTTTAAAAGGATTTTATCATAATAGTGTTTATGAGAAGAATGGGACAGTGAAGTGAAGAATACCAATTATAATGCACATATCACAGCTGTGGACATATGTAGCCTTGAAGTAAACACAGAACAATGTGTGAGAAATGAACAAGTTGTCATGACTCTGGGCTGTGGGTTTTCCCTCAGCCTCCTGAGGTCGCTGTTCCTACACTGCACTTCCTGATTGCATTCACCTGTCTTTGTCATTAGCACTGATTTCACTCACATCTGTTCACAATCATCTGGTCTTTAAGAACTCTCACTTCTCACTCCTGCTTCATGTCTGCATTGTCTTTTGTCCTGGATGTTATTTTGTGTGTTGCTGATCCTGACCTAGACCTTGTTTCTTGTTTTGTTCAGTTTATGTTTGAGTTTATGTTGGATTGTGCCGTGTTGGCCTTTTGGTTTTGTTTTGTTTGTTATTATATCATTAAAAATACTTACCTGCATCTGGACCCAGACCTCCCTTATCTCACGTGACAGAATGCAGACATCAAAGATGGGTCCAGCGGGGAGGATTTTTTTCGGGGAGGCGAAGATTCCCCGTTTGGCGGCGGCGACCACCCGCTCTGTTCCCGACACGGCGGGAATGTCCTTTGAGGCGGCGTCTGCTACTCGCTTCGAGTTCATCTACGCCTGCCTGGCTGAGATGGACGCTCGTAGGGCCTATCTCCGTTCCTGATGCGGCGGCGACCGCGCTCTCTGTTCCGGACGCGGTGGTGACCGTTCTCTCTGTTCCGGACGCGACGGTGACCGCGCTCTCTGTTCCTGACGCGTCGGTGACCGTTCTCTCTGTTCCTGATGCGGCGGCGACCGCGCTCTCTGTTCCGGACGCGGTGGTGACCGTTCTCTCTGTTCCTGACGCGACGGTGACCGCGCTCTCTGTTCCTGACGCGTCGGTGACCGTTCTCTCTGTTCCGGACGCGGCGGTGACCATTCTCTCTGTTCCGGACGCAGCGGTGACCTCTCTCTCTGTTCCTGACGCGACGGTGACCGCGCTCTCTGTTCCTGACGCGGCGGTGACCGCTCTCTCTGTTCCTGATGCGGCGGTGACCGTTCTCTCTGTTCCGGACGCGGCGGTGACCGCTCTCTCTGTTCCTGAAGCGGCGGTGACCGCTCTCTCTGTTCCTGATGCGGCGGTGACCGCTCTCTCTGTTCCTGACGCGGCGGTGACCGCTTTCTCTGTGCCGGACGCGGCGGTGACTGCTGCCGTTCCTCTGGCGGCTATGCCAGCTCACATTCCTCTGGCGGCTTTGCCGGCTCGTGTTCTATTGGCAGCGGTGCCCGCTGACGTTCCTCTGGCGGATATGCCAGCTCACGTTCCTCTGGCCGCTGGCGTTCCTTTGGCGGTGAGGCCGGCTCGCGTTCCTCTGGCGGCGAAGCCAACTCACGTTCCTCCACTGCACGGGCCTGGCCTGCCATCCCTCCCCCTGTTTCACCAGTCCCCCGTTCCACCTCCCTCCAGACTTGTTTCGGCCTCAGGGAACGTCTGGAAGCCGTTCCGTAGGGGAGGGGTACTGTCATGACTCTGGGCTGTGGGTTTTCCCTCAGCCTCCTGAGGTCGCTGTTCCTACACTGCACTTCCTGATTGCATTCACCTGTCTTTGTCATTAGCACTGATTTCACTCACATCTGTTCACAATCATCTGGTCTTTAAGAACTCTCACTTCTCACTCCTGCTTCATGTCTGCATTGTCTTTTGTCCTGGATGTTATTTTGTGTGTTGCTGATCCTGACCTAGACCTTGTTTCTTGTTTTGTTCAGTTTATGTTTGAGTTTATGTTGGATTGTGCCGTGTTGGCCTTTTGGTTTTGTTTTGTTTGTTATTATATCATTAAAAATACTTACCTGCATCTGGACCCAGACCTCCCTTATCTCACGTGACACAAGTGAGAAATGAATTTTTTTACAGTTTGCACGTCAAACAAAAAGGCAGGCCTTGAAAATGAGTGCTTTAGCTAGTGTTATAGCAGATAAATTAATCAGCATGATTAATCAGCATAATGGACGCATACATTTGTTTTATGTAATTAACCCATTGTTATGTGTCTTGGTTTAATAATTTCATGATATTAGACTTTTTTGTTTTGTTTTGTTATCTTGGGGAAGGAGTTGGTATAAAAATCATTTGGTTGGAATCAATGCATGTACAACATTTATACTGACACCCATGTTATCCAATAAATGTATTTTTTAAATTTTCACATTTTTGCCTTGTGTAATAACACTTCATGATTATTATGCTGATCAGCTGAAGTCTGACTTGCAAGATTCTTGAATCATATCCTATTGCTCATGTTCAGCCATTTCCAGCAGAGGGAGCTCCTCCATGACTTAAAAGACAGTAATACAGCTGTCGCTGTGTCATATATTTTAATGTTTTATTAACCATTTACAGTGCCAATGGCAGGCCATGGGGCCAGAGCTCCAGGAGGAAGCTGTACAGCGCTGTTCCTGGCCGTCATTTTGTCGTCGTTCGCTCATACCAACCTCAAGCTGGCGGAGAAATCACCCTCCACAAGAATGAAAGAGTCAGAGGTCAGTACAGTCAAATCTCACTGGATCATAAATGCAGGATGGAAACTCTCCTCACATGATAAATCTAAACACGGCTGTGAATATTGCTTTGTTCCATTTCAGTTGTCCATTGTCCCTTCCTTCAGTTGTCATGTGTCTTGTTTCTTGTCCAGTTCTGAGTGTTGGTGAAGGCGGTTACTGGGAGGGTAGCTGTCGAGGGCAGGTGGGCTGGTTCCCTGCCAGGTGTTTGGAAGAGATTCCTGTCAAACCTGACAAAGAGAGACCAAGTAAGAATCTCAAGAATGTCTGTGTTGGGCCATCATTAGGATGTGTCTGACTTATACCGTTCTCGACAATCTCATCCTTAGGATGAATTTATTGTGATGTTTAATCTTCATCTGTAAAGTTAAAAGAGATTATCGGATTGACACTATTAATGTCACATTCCTTCAACTCCTTGCAGATGCTCTTTATCATAAGATGATTTTGAATGTTTAAGCAATCTGATTTGGTATAATGTTGTCATTTGTTCACCAGAGAGCAGAATGGAGCGTAGCGACAGGAAAAAACTCTTTAGACATTTCACTGTTGGTTCCTATGACAGCATTGACAGGTAAGACCTAAACCAGATCTGATTGAAAGCATACAGAGGTTCTTCTCAGAGAACCGTCAAGTCACCTTTACTTTTATAGCACTACAGAGATTGTTTCTAAACATCTTCACAATAATAAACAGAAATAAACAACAACTAATGAATTATATTCATAATCTGCTGTAAAGCAGCTCTAAAAAGTTTTTAAGTTGTGTTCTCATCCAATGGTGTCAGTGCATTAAATCGATGATACAGACCTAACTAAGCAAGCTAAAGGAAGCATTCAGGAAGTTTTGTCCATTCGTTTTTTTTACAGTTTTGTCCATATTGAAACTATTTGTTCCCATCAGTAAAACAGCAAAGGACAACACCTTCTGAAACTTAAGTTTTAAGTTCGTTTTTACAAAGAATGACCTGTTATGTCACAACGCATCCTTCCTGTATATGAAGTGTATACAAATATCCATTGTAGTAACTTGAACACATGGCAGTTTGTTTGGAGAAGCGACGTTTGCAAGAATCAGTAGACTTCTAGCCGACTACCAAGAATATTTAATATTTGGGTATAAACGACAAGATAATATGCTTTCCGCTGATATACTTAAGTTGTGTATTTAAACACAAATGTGTCTAAGGCACCTGCTGCACACTCGCGCGCGCGTTATGTAAACGCAGATGAGCTGAAGAGCCTCGACGGATAAATGACGCGCGTCTGTGACTCATGCATCAGACGTCTTTAGTCTTTGCATCGTGTCTCAAGCTGCGAGCGTTGAGTTTTTGAGACTATGTATGGAGCATCTAAACGCGCGTCCGGAGACTCGTGAGTTTATGTGCTGCGTTCGGACTCCTGCGTTAATGATGGAGAGACGAGCGCGTTTTTGATCGCAGTCTCGCGCTGAGTGCCCTCTTTCTGTCAGATCATCGTCATTCAGCACGAAAGACAAAGAGTGATCGATATCGATGATCTGTCATGATGAGCCGCGCGGCGGTGAGGATGAGGAGGATGATGATGATGAAGGGCTTGAATAACGCGCGTCATTTCCTCCACAGTGACTGTGTGACCGAGCAGAAAACGGTGGTTTTACAGAAGCAGGAGAATGAAGGCTTCGGGTTTGTGCTGCGAGGAGCTAAAGGTAAGACATATCTTAATTATCAAACACTCACCACGTGGTGATATTAATGCACGTTAAGGTTGTCAGTCATGAGTAATAAAGATGTCATTATGACGAATACACACGCATTCAGACTAGAAATGATGTTAGTTTATGTAGTATCTTCTGCAAAAAGTGCACTTAATTTTATTGAGTATATTTATTTATAGAGTATATTTTTGTTTTTAAAAAACAATGTAAAATTAATTAAATAAAATATACATTTTTATGACTGTTTCTTAAATAGTTCAGTAGACTTTTAAGAAGTGCACTTTGTAAAAATGTCAAATTATTATTATTTTTTTACTTTTAAAGTACTTTTTAAATTGTATGTTTAATGTTTTAATCAACTTTTGTTGTTGCTTTAAAGAAGTACACTTAATTTGATGTGTTGAGTAACTTAAAGCACATTTAAAGTACTGTAACTGCATAACTAGTGTTATTGGAGATTATATTTATATTATTGGAGTTAATATATTTTAAATGTAATAAATTGTTGATGTGTAATTACAAATATATTTAAATACATGACATACAAGTTTCAACAGAAATGAGATAAAAGTATATTTTTGTTTAACATAAATGTTTACCAGGACATACATCAGTAACCATATTTCAAAGGCAATAGAAGTAATTATGATATTACATATAAAGATTTACTGAAAACATTACATTCAGTTCAAACTTGATATAATCAATTCTAAAGTATATTATTTCAGACATTTTAAAATGATAGATGTGTACTTCTTTTCATAAGGATTGTTAGATTGACAATGAGTATTTAATCTGTCAGATAGTAAAAAAAGATTTACGTAACACATTCAGATTGGAACATTTAGAACAATTTAAGCCATCTAAACATTCTATACTATCAGGGGTGCCTGTAGGATTCTTATAAAGATAAATGTAATCATAGGTCACTGAGGTCAAAGGTGCACTCATGACCAAACATACAACAGCAACGTCTAATCATGAAAGATAAAGTGGAACGTGTTTTTATAGTGTGCACTGTAATCTGTATGGCACATTCATATTATTTTCACAGTATGTATACACTACACTGTAAAGCAGTAGGATCTTCCAGCACAGCCTCTCTTTCTGCTCATTGCAGGCTGATTTATGGGAACTGTCAGTTGTCACTGTTGGTTTGTGTAGTCGTTTCAGTGAGCTGGTGTGTCTCTGCCAAAGGCAAGGAACAACTCAATGAAATCTACACACTCGCACATAAAAATTTCATGCAGAGGCTTTTATATTTCAGTAAAATATATTCAGTAAAAATTCATGCAGAGGCTTTTATATTTCAGTAAACACAATCCTATAAAGCTTACCTTTCATGGTGTCCTTGGTAATGTAGTTTGCTTTTGTCAAGAGGCTTAATTTGGACCCAGATTGTACTTTGAGAGTAGTTGAGAGCATGCAACAGAAATAAATCATATGTCATATCAAGTTGGCATCATAATAGAAGGCTCTATTGTTTTTTGACTCCAACAGCAGACACACCCATCGAGGAGTTCATACCGACTCCTGCGTTCCCTGCACTGCAGTACCTGGAGTCTGTGGATGAGGGAGGTGTTGCCTGGCAGATGGGGCTCCGCACGGGGGATTTTCTCATTGAGGTAAGTACTGTACACTGTTACATAAATCAATTAGCTTTCTTCTGCTTCGCTGTAAGGATGGGTATCAAAAGAAATGTGCAGATTCTGGTTCTTGTTCCATTTAATTATTTCAGTTTTTTTACATTCATGATAATTCTGATGAATTAAGAGTTGACAATGTTTATAAAACACACACACACACACACACACACACACACACACACAACAATAACAACAACTCTTAATGCATTTGGTGTCCTCAGAAACCTCCTGACAAATGATTTCAATAATAACAAATCACAAATTTGGCTGCTTTTTGACTGTCATCATGTTTAAATCACATTATGTATTTCAACTTTTTTTAAAAATATATATTCTTGTATTTCAACTTATACTTGCAGGCATATTTAATAGCCATAGGGTTGAAACTGTAATACAAATGTAGGTCGATCTAGGAAAGCATTTAGAAATCAGGTCAAATAACCATATGTTATCATGGCCTACATGTAATATACATACACAAGTTAAACCAAAGTAGCCTTTGGTTTGAAATGATCCTGATTCATCCAGAACCCTGTTGGTTAATTTGCTTGGATTTTAAAATACGGATGTCGTAATTGCTAAAATTTTCTCCAATCAGTGTGAGTGTTCATACGTACAGCTGCAGGAATAACAGTTCCACTGGAATAACACATGCAGTAAATAATTCACAAGACCAGGAACATGCATTAAGAAAGTAAACACAAACCGTTTTTGCCTCATTTTGGACCTGTAGCTGCAGTAGAGAACATCTTCCATTCACCTTATCAAATCCTTCCACTTTAAGCAGCGCTGACATATGTAATCATTGTTGCTTTATTGACCAGTAACATCCTGAACAGTGTGATTTCTGGTACAGGTCAACCATCAAAATGTGGTGAAGATGGGACACCGGCAGGTCGTAAACATGATTAAACATGGAGGAAGCCGACTCATCCTTAAAGTGGTGACGGTGAGCAGGAGTCTCGAACAAGACGACAAAACCCGTAAAAAAGGTACTAATTGCACATGTGTAGTCAGGACAAATGATGGATGGAAACAGACTGTTTTGAGATTCTTATTAGGCCTGCAAATAATAAAATTTACATTGCAGTTTATTTTAATGTTATT
The DNA here is from genome assembly GCF_049309525.1 of Garra rufa. Classification (NCBI taxonomy): domain Eukaryota; kingdom Metazoa; phylum Chordata; class Actinopteri; order Cypriniformes; family Cyprinidae; genus Garra; species Garra rufa. The sequence continues at coordinate 13,853,222 of NC_133371.1, forward strand.
TACTTATTTTGTGTCGGGTCAGCACTCCATATTTTGATATAGTGTTGTTTATTCATTAGTAAATCATGACTATGACTAAACGCTCAACTTAATAACCTAATATAAATTATATACAGAATAAATGACAGGAAACAAGATGATAATATCACAACACTCCCCTCACTGCAGATGTGAGTGAGCTGATGTGGCAGTGGTATACTGACAGACACATTTTGTGTTGTTGTAGCACCTCCTCCACCCAAGAGAGCCCCAACAACTGCACTCTCAATGCGATCCAAGTCCATGACGTCTGAACTAGAAGAATTAGGTGAGTTATATCTGATAAATCACTGCTAATTTCTCTCTTTTCTTGAGTAGTGTTTGTTAAGTCAAGCACCACTTTTCCCATTGCTTTTATTGCGGTTAGTGATTTACATGTGATTTGATCAATTCCTAAAGGCTGGTTTATACTTCTGCTCGTTTTCACCCCCATAATTCCCATAATCCAGCCCTTTTATATATATATATATTAGATAAATGTTTGACACATGACAGTTCAGTTATTCTAAACCCTATATAATAGGTAAAAATATGATAAGGATGTCATGTGTTATAATGTGATAATCAACATTATGCCACTATTGATTTAGCTTAATATGTATTGGATTATACATTTTAAAACAACCCAATCATGAGTTATTCATTCGTGATTCATCCTGCACTGCTCACTTTATGTTTACTGCACACAGGACAATGCAATATGGAATTGTCTATTTACTGTCTTTGCGTTATTTCACATTGAATTAAAAAAAAACAAACAAAAAAAAATTGTTCCTAAATTCTTTGTTGTCCATATTTCTTATTTTAATATGGTTTATTAGAGGTTTGTTTTAGTGAATTGTGAAAAATAAGTGTTTGTTTTCTTGTAGTTAACTTTTTTCTTTGTCCTGATGATTAGTTGGATTCAGTCATGCTGCTGTCCATGGCTGTGAAAACGTTTATTGTTTGTTGTTCACTACAATGCAAGCATACTATTTTCCTTTATGCTGTATCCCTATGGTTAATTGCCAAATTGTTGTAGAGAATGGATGCCTGTGTTAGAGATCGAATGGAATTTTTTTACTCCTGCCCCTCAGACATTACTGCCTTTTGCAGATAAAGTGGAAGAGGCTGCGCAGCCACAGAAGTCTGTACATGAAAAAGCTTCTTTGGACAAAGTTGCCACGATCAAGCCCCGCCCCTCAAGTCGCTTTTTGGCCACACCCATGGATTTTAATGTAAGTTGCTTAAATGTGAGCACCAGTTTTAGATTATATCTATGGTGCATTCTATATAAAACTGTCTTTGTCTATTTGCAAATTGAGGTCTGATCAGTAAATCTGTTCTAAAGCCATCCACAGCTGAAAGGCCAGGAGTTGCTGTAGTTCCCCCTAGTGTTCCTGGAAGATCCCATGGAAGTTATGTCCGTGTGCCAAAAAGCGCCATGAGAAGACAAAAGTCAATTGGTAAATATTTCCTTGCAACTAAAGATATGAGGATGTGACTGAAAAAAACAAAGCTAAGCAACTTAATGAGGTCTAAACATGCTGCGTGCTTTTTTCCCCAAGGAATTGCAGGAGAAGAAAAGAAGTTCCTTATACCTCCACTGCTTAAGTTCACCAGAAGTCTCTCTATGCCTGACACATCTGAGGATATTCCCCCACCTCCAGGTGTCTCTCCTCCATCACCACCTTACAACCTCAGTACTCCTATGGCACAAGGATATGTACCCAACCAGCCCATTTACACACAGAACTCAACAGGCAGATGCCACACTATAGACAGAGACCTGGTAGGGTACCATCGGCAAAACTTTGAACAATATGACTGTCAAACTCCTTTGGTTGCCCAGCAAAACATGTGTTCCCATAACAGGGGCCATGTGCCAGAGAACCCATATTCAGACATAGTTGGCAAAACTTTGTATATCCCACCAAAACCAGCTCGTAGGAAGGGTATATTGATAAAGCAGCCAAATGTTGAGGATAGCCCTGAGAAAACCTGCTCAATCCCAATACCAACTATTATTGTCAAAGAGCCTTCAACTAGCAGTAGTGGCAAAAGCAGTCGAGGAAGTAGCATGGAAATTGAGACTACCACCTCCGAGCAGCCAGGCCAACTACGACCAGAAGACAGTTTCATTGTGAACAACCCTTTTGCAGCTGCTATTGCAGGAGCAGTACGTGACCGTGAGAAGCGACTTGAAGCACGGAGGAACTCCCCAGCCTTCCTGTCGATGGATCTCGGAGATGAGGATACATTTATCCCTACTCCTCGTTTACGCCAGTCTATGTCCATAGATGAAGGCATGTTTGCCAGTGATAAGAGTTTTCAAAAGCTTATGGCTCCACCGGCTTCTTTAGTAGAGGTCCAGCAAATTGGAAGTAGAAGCAACATGACCGAGTTTACCATTTCAACAACTGAGCCCCTCACAACACGCACTGGGAGCTACCCCAATACAGACAGTCCCATCAGTCTCAATGATGGAAATTTCCAAAACCAAATATCAGGAAAGTCTCGTGATATTTGTTCGCCCTTAGCTATGGGTCTAGCTGCTAGTAACAGAGCTCTGAAGGAGCAAGTGAAACCCCCTCTTCCTCCACCTAAAGGAGAACCTCACAAAGCAAACCTCAATCAGCCACTCTTCATAGACACCAAACTACGGTCCAGTATTGAAGCCAGCTTTGCCACAGCTGGAGTGGGTCAGCCAAAAGATTGTGGAAATTTGTTTAGATACGCAAAAGAGTGCAATCACGAAAAAGAAAAGGCAAAGGAAAGTAATCTATCTGAGCAGTCGAAGGACATCAATAACACGTCACAACAGAAGTCAGCAGGGCTCCTCATGGTCCACACACAAGATAAGACCAAGCCACAAGTAAATAGTCAGTCTGATAGATTAGAACAAGAAGATTCCCCAGGAATGGACAGTGCACTGATTGATTCCAATGTCAAACTTACAGCCCTCAACTCTCAGCCACCTCATACACGGAGCATTGTCACCTCTGTCATCTCTGTGGAGGAGCCTGTCAAGTTTCCCTGTAGCATTCCCCCTCCCCCAGTGACCTCAGTAGATATTGATGAGGAGTTTGACATAGCTGAACCCTTGCCCCCGCCCATGGAGTTTGCCAACAGTATTGATGTGCCTGAGGACCAGGTAGCAGAGATTCTTAAACAGAAAAAGAATAATGTAACAATAGGACCTATGCCTGTTTATCATTCACGCGCTTCTACAACTGACAGTGTAGAGTCCAAGTGTCTTTCAGGGCTTGTAAACTGCATGACTCCTCACACCTACCCTCCACCACCTCCAGAAATGTTTGAGCCTGTCACAGACTCAGGCATTGAGGAAGCTGACAGTCGGAACAGTGGGGACCCTCACTTTGAGGCCAACAGTACAATTTCCACAGTGTCCAGTATCTCTACTCTTTCATCAGAGGGAATTGATGATACATGTATAGCCTATGCAGACGGGCAGACATTTTCGATGGACCGACCACCTGTTCCACCAAAGCCAAAAATGAAGCCTATAATCAACAAAAGCAATGCACTTTACAGGGATCCTTTGATACATGAGAGCATAGAATCCTTCGGACAGCCACCACCAGCCCCTCCCCCACCCCTGGGTTGTGGAGCACAATTTGAACTTCGCAAAAAGCTTGCTCAGCGAGGCACTAAACTGTGGGACCCCCATGAGCTTCCAAACCCCCTATTACCCAATGCAGATCCTAAAGCCAATGTGATCAATGAGCTTAGCTCTAAACTTCAGCAGATGAGCAAGGACAAATTTCCAAAACAGGGAGGGTCGCCACCCGCAAGATCCAAAAACATTGGATCAAGGTGAGCAGCACAATAACAACCTAGTCTTTCCCATGTCCCACTTATTGAAAAATAAATATTCCCCCCCACACACACACAAAATCTAATGAGATAAAAAGTGGTAAGAATTAGGACAGTGTCTCACTATATACAGGCTGTCTAAAGAAACAGTTAACTTGTGGACTAGAACTAAAACCTACCCAAATGTTCCAGCTATAAAGTAATCTTATATTCTAGGGATAACTAACCTTACTGCAGACTTCAGTTCCCACTATGCTCAAGAACACACCTGCTTGTAATTTTAAAGAAACCCAGAACACCTTGATTAGCTGTTTAATCAAGTGTTTGATTAGGTCTGGAGCTGAATAGAAGGTGTCTCTCCAGGAGCAGGAATGGACAATCCTGCTTTAATGAAATTGAGATATAACAAGATACATTGTTGAGAGTGTTGTTAGAGTCATGACCTCTGTAATAATATATGAATTGGGGAATTTAGAATACTGAGAAAATTCCAGCATGCAGTCCTTCTGTCATTTTATCTCATAATATCTCATTATATGTTTGCCCAGAAATTGAAAAGTATGTCTTGGTTGCCAACTCTCCATATGTTTACCTCATTAAATTTGAGACAGACTAACAAGATAAAAAAGTTGGACACTCATAATTCAGAAGATCTGGGAGCACATTCTGAGACAAAAATTTCTGTTCAGACAAATGTCCTTGTATTTGTAATGATATAAAAATGGCTCAGCAATGGACTTAATTGAGTGATCTATTCATTCCCTTTGACTTGACAGTGCAGTAGTATCTTTTTGAGATACATGTATTGACATAGTGACCGTTATTGTTGGATGATGTTGTTGTCGTTTTAATGAGACACAATGAGCCCCACAACCTATTTTGCATCTGACTATTTCTGTATGTGTGTGTTCTCAGAGAGTGGACAGCCCCAGCCTCAGGTACCAAACGCAGCAACACTGTTCCCTCAATAACACAGAACCACTTACCCCCTCAGGCTTCCAGTCCAGCCTCACCTCCTCCTGAATCTGGTCATAGCTGTTCTCTGCCAGGCTCTGCATCCTCCCCTACATTAACAGATGTGTTTAGCCTGCCATCTCCACCCATTGTGAATGCAGAGCAATGCAACAGCCTCAGCTCAGTTAGCAGTCGATCAGCGTCCCCTCTCACACTGTTTCAGGCTGCTGCCGACAAGCCTTTTGCTGACAAACCTGTTCTACTCTGGACCAAGCACGATGTAGCTGATTGGCTTGAAAGCCTCAACTTGCAGGAACACAAGAAGGCCTTCTTGGACAATGAAATTGAGGGCACCCACCTTCCCAACCTCCAAAGAGAAGACCTTGTAGACTTGGGTGTCACACGTGTTGGTCACAGGATGAACATTGAAAGGGGTCTCAAACTTCTAATGGACAGATAAAGGGTGCATACACTATGTACAATGCTTGGCATGGATATTGGCTTAATTAATCCTTTGTTTTCTTTTTTCAGTCTAGATTTTTTGGTTATTTTCTTTGTCCTGTGGCCATAGGCACAGTAAGTACCATGGATGCAGAACTGCACTCAGGAACACTTCTAAGAGGACTCGTTCTTATCATCAAAAGCTTTGTTTAAATGTCAGGAGCTTGTCTCACGTGGACAACCCTAACCAGCAGAGCCTGGAGGTCCTTTTTTTTTTACCTTTGATACATCTATTTCCAGGAAAATCTTAGATGTTTTCTGTAAGTGTTCTGTATGTAGCAGAAAACATGCATACCCAGAAGAGCACTGTTCTTTTGACCGAGGTGAGCTAAAAACTTTAATTTCTTTCAGGTCTGAACATGAACATGTATTCATACCCTTAATAAATGTTGGGTACATCCACACATTCCAGGAAAGTGCACGGGGTGCTGGTGGCATGAATGAAGCTGCTCTTTGTACCTGGTGCTTCTTGATTTCCATTAGATTTAATGAGGAGAGGGTAACATACAGCTGCGTAATCCATGTTGTCTGATCCTGATGGCAAAAACGTACTCTGTTACTAACGTATTCTCGGTTCCCTGAGATATGGGAATGAGTACTGCATCTGCTTAAGACGCTTTGGGAAAACTCCTTTTTTTCCGAGACTGAAGTATTTTTCAATAATGCAGTGTAACTGCACGGACATTTGTTTGTGCAGTGAATAAAAAAACGAACCAATGACTTGGCAATGGAGCTGCTATCTGGCTATGTAAGCGGGCATTTCACTGTAGGATCTTAGGTTACTTCATCTTAGTCGTGCGGCTATATAGCATGGCTAGCAACGCAGTACTCATTCCCGTATCTCAGGGAACCAAGGTTACGTTAGTAACTGAGTACGTTCCTTATTGATACTTAACTTGTACTGTGTCTGCTTAAGATGCTTTGGGGAACCAGTACAATCCCACCATGCTATGCTAGAGGGACGACTAATACTAGCCCTAGCACCAGGGTGGCTAATTCTAAATGCAGGACACATGGCTAAACAACGCCCAGGATGACGCAACGCCTCTAATCGAATGGGCTCTTACTTCCATGGGGCATTGTAGGCTTCAATATAACTCCTCAATGCCCTAACGGGGCAGAGAAGGTTAGATTCTTGGTCTTGCTCTGAAGGAGGAAGCGCCAAGAGAGTAATAACCTTGGCTCTGAATGGAGTTGAGAGCACTTTCCCTAACATTTCACCACATAAAAAGAATCTGTTTTTGCATCTTTTCATTCACTTTTTTAGAGAACTAAAATAAAATAGATTTTTTAAAAGGAACTGATATTTTCATAGGAAGTGGACAAGGTTGCATATTGCGCAAATTATAGAGAATTAAAAAACAACTGAGGCTTGAGAGGAAGAATCTTCTTAATGAGAGCTAGTATTAGGTGTAATTATTGTGCTTACGGATCACAGATATAATAGTGCTGCTTCACATTCAAGTAGCTAAATAGCTTTTTTAATATTGCCATGTTACGAGACCCTGCTCTTTCTCTTTTTGTTTTCGTTCCTGAGAGCAGGGGCTCGACATATTAAAACGTAACACGCCACTTGTTGTGGATTGTGATATTGATTGGATGGAGGTGGATCTGAAAGCAAGCTTGCTGAGGATTGCAAGAAACGGGTGGAGTTCATGCGGACTAAATGAGTCTGATATTTCAGCTAAAGATCCAGTTGTGACATTTTATTACAGTCAAACTATTTTGAAAAAAAAAATGCATGGATGAATAGTTCGCAATAAGATCTATAGCACACGTTTAAATAATTCACCCTATTTTAATATGAGTTGCAGTTTTAGAGAGATTCTGTGAGTCAATTGATTTTTTGTTAGTAAACAGAGGCTGTATTGAGCAGCTGTTTTATGATACAACATGGAACCATGTTTTAAAATCTATAATGTTAGCCAACAACTACTTAAATGTCTAAAATTTGTATTCTTATTTTGATTTTTGTATGTCACTCATTGCAGTATTGAGTGGTAAAGTCTCAGAAACGAGAAACAATGAGATATTTACCATCACCTGCTGCTGAGACTTTGAGTGGTGACTCTTGAGTATGAGTGAATATAGAATATTTTAAAAATGTTGGCCAGAATTGAAAAATTGTAAACCTTTTCTGAACAAAGGTTTGCCAATATACTGCTGCTACTGTGAAAATAGACATTTTATAAAATAGATTGCTTACAATAGACTAAGAGTGTATTTTGGATTTATATAATTATAATTGCCTTTTATAAATGCAATTTTAATGGTATTGTTCCTACTTGTGTGGTTTGCCAAAAAAGTAAAATGTTTAAATAAAATGGGTATATTTGTTAGATTCTTAATATAGACAATCCAAAAAGCAATATATTTATACTATGGACAATACATTCTGTATATTTAAATAATGTGATGGTCACATCATTAAACAAGCACAATATTCACCTTAAGGCTGCCGGTTTATCTACAGAATTGTCCCTTATTGTTTGGCTATGATTTTTTTGCCCTTTGATTTCAACCTATTTTGCTTTGTGTTCACATTGTTAATGTTGCTGTAAGATCTAAAATGGAACTAGTAACTCATTGCAATGATCAAGAACATTTTTCATAGGAATTGCAATTTTGAGTGCAGTTACACCTTGTATGGCAACCAAATCTGAAAGAAATAAATATCACTCGAGTTGAGCTCTGTTCCTGTGCATCAATGCATCTTATAAACGTATGCACTTAATGAACGCTATTATAAAAGAAACAGACAGAGAAATAACGTTTCAAACATAAAGGGTGTGTCAGCATAATGGATTGTGAAAAAAATGCTAACAATACTACTTTTATTTTTTTATTCTTAAATGATATTTCTTATAAAACAGACCTGTAACGAGAGCCAGTATAGATACGTATAGATAATTTGTTGAAAAGGTTACTTAACTAAAATTGCAAAACACAGATTATGTCATTAATTGTTGCTAAGCCATTATACTGTATTATCTCCACTGCACCTCTGTGGATTGTCATATGACACCAGATCGTTCACTATAATTCAGCGGCCACAAACAGAAATGTCATGCACTCACAGAAAGATTGACATCAATCTGCCACCATGTCCAGCACATCGACAGCAAGTCCCCCACAGAAACAGATAAATCAGAACACAGAAGCACATGAGACAATGCAAATCAGACATACATATTGTTTCACGCCACATAAGACATTAACATCTGATTTTAATACACAACCCTTCAAATACCACCAAAGTGAATTTTATAAATGGTTTCAAACACTGCAATGGAATGTCTGTTCATCCTGTACACAGACGCAAGACAGAATTTCTAGCAGTGATGTATTATGGCAATCATTATGATCATTCATATTTAAAAAACATCTCAATTGCGTTGCTCCCTATTCCAACACTGCAAAAAGACACAATATGAATGCTTTTAGTTCATTTCAGAGGCAACTTTAAAAGTCATAAAGAAACCACCCATGTGCATGACAAATGATATTATTTCTCTAAAACAAGCCAGAAGATCTCAGATCTTTGGTCTATTATTTCTTATTTCACTCACTGATGTACATGTGAGTGAATAAACTCTCTCAGAAGTGTCATAAAATCTCTAATGGCAGCTGGATCCAGTAAAGCGTAAGCACGTACTGAGGACTATTGACATAAAATAGGAGGTGAGAGTTGAGCTGCCGGGAACAGAATGACCAGTGAACGCTCAACGATGATGCAGTGAAAAAAAAAAGCAGGGCTGATAATGGACTGGAAGCATGAAAACATGAAATCAAAGGCAGATGTATCCTTCAGTGACGTCTGCCATTGAAAGAGTGCATGGAGTGAGTCTACTGTCGAACTTCAACATAATTGGCTGGGAAGAGTCCGTATGCGCCTCGACACACGCCCCTCCACCAGCCCTCGTCAATCATCTCGATGTTGGTTATGATGTCGTCAGGATCAAAGGAAATCTCATCATCGCCCGCTGGAGAAAAACAGGCACTTTACATGACTTGCTTCTTGTAGGAAACACGTTTCATACAATGAAACACAGTATATATAGATGTATTTATTTATTTATTTATATATACAGGGGTGCACATAAGTTTTTTAGCTTGGTTCTCATAAGAGTACCTGGAGATTTTGGTGTGACCCATTAAACATAATTAAATATATATTTTAATATAAAATAACATTTTTTTTAAATAAACAAAAATAAACATAAAAAGTTATAAAAATACAATTATTTTATTGTAAACTTAAATAACTTTAAATAAAACGATAATATTTACTTTTTTTGGTGAATTTTCATCATTTTCAAACCTAAATTAGCAAGCTTTTATTTTGGCAGGTTGCCAGCAAGTACGTAATGCGAAAGGTGCTCAGAGTCGTGGACGACCTTCAGTAGAGTGTTCAGTGAAGAGCATCAGTGAATGAAATGTCAAGTTTTCTCATTGTGCTTTGAAAATGGCAGCGAATAGCCAATAATTATGCTTTTAGTTTGAATAGAAATTCTTATGCAGTATTACAGTACATTAACAGCTGCAACCATGTCGGTACGCAAATGCGCTTTGAACTTATTTACACAGCGCATTTTCTTATTTTGGTTGCGGACCACTTATGTGCACCCCTGTGTTTGTGTGTGTGTGTGTGTATATATATATATATATATATATATATATATATATATATATATATATATATATATAATTTATATTTATGCTGTACAGTACACTACAGAAGCTTATTTCAGCAATGAAATAATATCCCACAATTCTGACTTTTTTTTCCTCCCACACAATTGTAAGTTTGTATTTCACTTAGTTACTTTTTTTGTTTGTTTGTTTTGAGTTGCAAGTTATAAACTCATAGCTGCGAGCTTACATCTCACAATTCTGACTTTTATTGGTTTCCACCACAGAAGAAAAAAAAAAGAAAATTAATATGTAACTGTTTATTTTACAATTCTGAGTTTATATTTCGCAATAATGACTTTTTCTCTCAGAATTGCAAGCAAAATATCAGAATTGTCAGATCAAAATAAATAAATAAATAAATAATGGCAATTATCTTTGTTTTTATCCCATAGCAAACACAAGCTTCAATAGTTAAAAAATAAATAAATAATCACATTTCAAACTCTTCACAACACATTTTTATACAGGTTCAGACATACAGTTGTGTTCAAAATAATAGCAGTCCAACATCACTAACCAGATCAATCACCGTGTTTGGTAGAAATTATATTTGTACATGGCAAAAACTTTACAAGCAGGTGTACTAGAGTAACTAACAGACCCAACAGTCATGATATGCATGCTGCTGATTCCGTTTAATTGAATCAATAATTGAAAAGGGCATGTTCAAAATAATAGCAGTGTGGAGTTCAGTTAGAGAGGTAAATCATTCTGTGAAAAAAAACTGGTGCCATAAAGTTGCCCTTATTTAAGGTTGAAGGCAGCAAATGTTGTACTGTGCATTTCTTTCTGAAAATCTCTGTAAAATGGTCGTTACAGACATTGTTCAGAAGAACCGCGTTCTTTGATTAAAATGTTGATAAGAGAGGAAAAAACATAAAGAAGTGCAGAACGTGATAGGCTGCTCAGCTAAAATGATATCAAATGCTTCAAAATGTACAATCGTTCTGGCCTGGAATACCAGTTTAAAGGTGCCAGAAGTTGATAGACTCCGTGCAACACAGATGTGAAGCAGTTCTGGTTATACAACTAAATATAAGTTCAGTGATTCACAAGAAAGCTAAATCTACAAGCTTTTTTCAGTTTATACAGAAAATGTTTTCTTTACTTTGTAAAGAAAAATGCAGACACTGCTGTTTTTTTGACAGCCTAATATTTATTTTTCTTCACTTTCAGTAAAGTAATAACCAATTTGATAAATGTTTGATTTAAAATAAAATTTGCAGTGATCCCACTGCATTCGTGTGTATTGAAATAAAAGTTATTATAACGATTTTGAGCTTTACTCACTTTTTTACACTGCTATTACTTTGAACACAACTGTATATATAATATTTCGTGGACAAAGTACAAATGGCCTGTTACATTTTTCTGCAATACTTTTATCTTACTTCTGAGCCACAGTTTGTAAACTCAAAATCAGATTGTTCACTCACCAGCCTGATAGTCATACAGAGCCACTGCAGTCAAGCCAAGATCCTCTCCATACTCATATGATTGAGCACCTGAAACGCACACCAATGTCAATAGAGAACTGTGAAAACACGCATCTGCACAAACCTGGCAAGAGCAGGACTTTACACTTAAATCTACATCAGGGAACACTGTTTACTTAACAGCTGAACCATAAAACGTCAATTTACAAGTGAATGCTGTTTTGGAAGGAATGTGGTTTTGGTGATTAAGTGAATTGTGCTTTAGAGGTTTAGTTCAACCAAAAATCCTCATCCTAGGCATATATGACTTCCTTCTTTCAGACAAATTAATTCCCTGTTATATTAAAAATTATCCTAGCATTTCCAAGCTTTAAAATTGAATAGGCAAGTGTTTCTCTTCATCGGTCCAAAACAAGTCCAATAAAGTGCATCTATCCATAATAAAAAAAGGGTAAATAAAGACCTCGTCCTGTAGTGTATCCGTTAAATACGGATATTTTTCTTACAAAAATGCATCAATTCACTACAGGAGGCCTTTATTCATATTGATGAAGAGAAACACCTACCCATGCAATTCTAAACCTTGGAAAGGGCAGGATAATTTTTAACTTAATAACTTAATATAATTTAAATAGGGTAAAAAAGTAGAAACTATTATAGCTGCCTTTCATTTCAGATTTACATACTACGTATTTATGTACTTGCACATTATTTAAATTTTGTTCAGTGGAAAGTTATGATGTGTGGTTTTAACGCACCGGTGTCAGGATGTGTCAGCGCACCTGGGGTCGGGTACTGGTCGTCCTGCTCAGGGTTCTGGTACAGGTCCTCCTGGACTGGTTCTTCATATGTGGGTTCTGTTGAGACCGGCTCCACCTCATACACATTTGCACCGTTTTCCACCGCCTCACTGACGGGCTCCACCTGACAAATACAATACAAACCATCATCCTCATACTATAGAAATTCACAGCACATGGATTTCTTCAGTCGCCCTCTAAGAGTGGTGGCATTTACACATAAGCAGCAAAAAGACCTAAACCTTGTTAAAGGACACATTAGTGCAGAGGTGTTCAAAATTGCTTAATGAAATGTTTTAAATGAGGCGAAATGCTACTATATGGGCACATTTCATGAGCTTTACAAATTGTTTGCTTATGTGACAAGCACTACTAAAAGTGGATTCAGCAGTCAGGTTTAAGCACTGTATTAATAATGAAACTAGAAAGAGCACTTCAAGGAGGAGGTTTAGAATTGCTTTGTACAATTTGCCTGTCCTGCAGATATGCTTTATGCAACATTAAGAAGATCGGGCCTATTCTTTCTGAAAATGCTGCACAACTTCTTGTTTAAGCTCTTGTTTTGTCCAGGCTGAACTATTGCAATGCTCTCTTGGCAGGTCTTCCAGACAGTTCTATCAAACCTCTACAACTAATCCAGAATGCGGCTCCAAGAGTAGTTTTTAATGAGCTAAAAAGAGTGCAAGTCACACCTCTGTTCATCAATTTGCACTGGCTACCAATAGCTGATCACTTTAAATTCAAGGCATTGGTGTTTGCCTACAAAACAACCACTGGCTTTGCAACCCTTTACCTAAACTCACTACTTTTGGGCCTCCAGAAGTTTGCATTTTGCAAGCAAACGGCACATTATACTGTTCCCTCCTGGTAGCTGGCATCTTCAAAAATGGCTAAAACACATCTCTTCCATCTACACTTTACCCTCTAACACTAACACTCTCTATTCTTTAACACTAGCATTCTCTATTCTATCTACCTGTTAGATTAACAGAGACTTGTCACAACACTTTCATATTATTGTTCTTTTCTTGGTTTTGGTTGCTTCTATGGTACTCATTTAAATTGCTTTGGATTAAAGCGTTTGCTAAATGACAAAATGTAAATAATCTCCAAAGAAGCCATTTCTATTAGATGAGAAAATCAGTGAAGACTTTTAAATTAACAGTCCACAAGAGGGCGCCAGAAATAAACAGAAAGGACACAGCACAACTTTATTTATTGGGAGCTTCTACCAACTAGTCCAGTCTCAATGAGATTTTTAGTTTAGACTCTTAGCATTAAACACTACAATGAGAATGTCTAGTAAGTGTTCATGACTACAACATTAAGGTTTCTGTCTCCACAGTAAATACTATAAAAAAAATGTCCTTTCTGCTGCCATCTTGTCTTCTCTTTATTTTGGTGGTATGGTAATTCAGAGAAGAAATTGTATTCATTTCAGACCAAATTCAGCTCAAATATAAGAGTCTAATATTAGAGTAACATATTGTTTACAGCAAATAGATACACTGTGTGCACAATTAGGCACCTTGATATTGTGGTCATTTTTTTTCCAAGCACATTTGACCAATTCCAAACCACATCAATCTTAATAACTACTATTCATTCTGTATTTAATTATTTATAAGTGATATATAATTGTCCATGAAGGCTGGAAGTGAAAAACTCCTTATATTCAGGTGTGCAGAATTATTTGGCACATTTTCTTTTACAGATAAAATAAGCCAAAAAAGAGATTTACCTCAGACTGAAAAGTCAAAAACTATTAAATGCCCATGAGAAGGATGCAATACTAATGCAATACTGGAATTTGCAAAGTTAAAGCATGACCACCGGACTGAAAAACGCTCATTGCGTCTGTATTGTCAGAAAAAACAGGTGGAGGAGAAAAGTAAGAATTAATGTTAAGAATTAGATATGAAACCATCAGGAACCATTTAGTCTCCAGCGCTTCCATTTTCCAGAACTGCAACCTACCTGGAGTCTCCAGAAGTGCAATGTGTCAGGTTCTCAGAGACTTTGCTTGGGCACAAAAAAAAATGACCCTCAATTAATAAGAATAACATTCTGAAGTGTTGTGAAATACATGGAGACTGTTTTTTTTATAGGCTTTATAGACAGATGAGTTGAGAGTGGCTCTTAAAGGACCAGCACCACATCCTCTTGTAGCACTCTTTCGAGTTTATCCTCCAGAATCTGGCAGTAAGTTTTGGGACTTCAGTTTTAGTCCACCCTCTATCCTGAAATGTCTGTCTTGCAGAGATGGACCAAAATGAACTCTTAAAACTTACTGCCAGATTCTGGAAAATATATTTTTGAAAGAGTGCTAAAAGAGGATGTGGTGCTGGTCCTTCAAAATGTGCCTAATAATTCTGCACACCTGAATATAAGGAGTTGTTCACTTTCAGCCTTCATGGACAATTATATATCACTTATAAATAATTAAATACAAAATGAATAGTAGTTATTAAGATTGATGTGGTTTGGAATTGGTCAAATGTGCTTGGGAAAAAAAAAATATATCCACAATATCAACGTGCCTAATAACTATGCACACAGTGTACATAGATGTGTGTTGACTCACGGGTAGGACAGAAACACACCTTCTGCTTTCTGTGCGCCTCTTCCTGCTCCTGTTTCTCCTTGGCCTGTCGTCTGGTGCGTTCCTCTTCTGCTTTCTTCCTGTCCTCCTCCTCCTTCTGCTTCGCAATGTTCTCAAAACGAGCCTTAATACTGCCAGCACTACTGCCAGCTAAAGAGAGCACAGTTTGTTATAAACTTTCAGAAATTGTTATTATAGCATGTGCACCAGCACATCTTTATTCTGACCTGCTTCAACAGGACGGGTCTTCTGATATGCCGTGCTTGGCTTCTCCACCTCCTCAAACGTGCCGGCGCTCTGATAACAAAAGCAATGACAACAGCAATCACTCTACACACATACCCTCCGGCAACAACTGTCATTCTCAAACAGGAAGTGAATGCACACACATTTTTCACAACCTTTCTTGTTCAAAAAACATTAAAATGTGAACAAGTTTCTCATCTCTGTGTTAACTGTAATGATTTGATAACTGTACCTTGTCCATTCGGTCTTTCTGCACACCATACTTTCCTCCAAATCCTTTGGCATAATCTATAATAATGGAGGAAAACAAACAGTTAAAATGGAGATTTATTGCATATGCATGTCGAGTGAATGTAAATGAATATTTCACCCAGAAATAATCATTTAGTCATTATTTGCTCAAATTCAGTTATTTAAAACTGTTTGTGTTTCTTCTGTGGACCACAATATATTCTGAGAAGTGTTTTTGGTTTGTCTGTTTGTTATCTTCTTTTTGGTCCCACAAAAAAGACAGTAATACAGGCTTGAAACAACATGTAAAGTCTGTCATTTACTTACCCACTTATGTTTGTAAAGAAAACCTTCCACTAATTTAAGTTTGTAATGCATTAAAAACAAAAATAAAAGTTGAAACCTGATTAGTGATGGTACTTTTGTGAATCTCTCCATTCAGAATATGTCAAATGTTCATTTCAAAGATAAAGTCAGGCTAACCTAGACTTCAGGTACATCAAGGCAAGCAAACACTGCCCTGCTCCTCAGAGGAAGTTCACTGATTCAGTCCAGATGGTTTCCAGATCAAGCCTGACAGCTGGAAGTCATTGGGCAACAAAGGTCGACCTCGGCAAGGAGCTAAACTTTACATCTGAGATCGGCACAACCACTTTAAGGCCAGACACTGTGTTATGGTGAAAAGCAGCTAGGAAAGTCCTCATAATTGAGCTTACAATCCCATGAGAAGGCGGCATAGAAGCAGCCCATGAGAGGAAGAAGTTAAAATACACCTCATTTACCCTATGGAGGCTGGGTGTAGAGGATTCAAGGTAATAATGCAGCATCTGAAAGATTGCTGTGGTAGAAATCTGATGGAAAAGGCAGAGGAAGCATAAAAAGGAATGTTCTGGCTATAGTCAAGAAAGATCGAAACAAAGTGTTCATGTGTAAAAGAACACAGTGAAGCTTTTATTTTTTGTCTCTTTAGACTTTATACACTGCCAATCATCCCACTGATATTTGAGGGAATGACTGCTGTAGAGGAAGCACTCTTCTTCACGTAGTACTTCATCTGAACTGAGTTGTGGAGCAGCCTTACAATATAGGTTACTTCGTTATTGTAGACATGCATTTGATTCAGAGTTTTGGAGGCGTCATGCCAGGAGATTTAGAGAGTTTAACTAGAATGCATTGCATTGGTGCAGTAAAAGTGAAGAAATTCACAAACTACATTATTTTTTGTATATGAATTCTATTCCTTTTAATATTTATACTGTGAAAACATTAACCCTCTGGTGTTGTTCGTGTGGTGGTCAGAAACGACAGAATTTTGTTTTTATTTCAATAAAAGTACTTTTATCAATGTATTTTAGTATGATCATTTTTTTTTATTTCATATTTTGTGTTTTTAAGGGATTTTATCATACTAACTTATATTTATGGAATAGTTATGATCCATTTATCACCTGTTCACCCCTTTTTTAACACGGACCTGAAAATGAAATTTCCAGATTTCCAACATAAACTGTATTAAACCATAAATGCTTTGGAGTACAGATTTAAATATCAAACACACAAATTTTTTTGGACCTTTTTTTCCAATATCTTTTGAGTTTAATGGAAATTATGGAACAGTTTTAGTCATCATGAACAAGTTGTGTTCCAAATTTGAGGTTTATATTTTAAAAAATGAGCTTTCAGTCAGATTGAAACATCCAAACATTTCCACTAGATGAAATTCGCTTCCCATTTGTTTCCAATGCTTTAGATAGCAAACAACACATGTGTGACTATTTTTTTAACGATCATGTACATTTTTTTTTTTTTGGAGTGATCACATAGCAAATCCAAAAACCTTTACCAAGTTTCGTACCATTCCAATTAAATAAAAAAATATATATATTTTTCAGTCAAAAATGACAGAACACCAGATTAATTAATAAACCATCAGAAAATCTGTAACATTCCAGACCTTGTAATTACAATGCATGAAAACAACTTTAACCCGTTTCATATTACAAAACATAGTTAACGCATCAGGACAACCCCATGGTAGTGTGTGCTTTTTACCTTTCTGTGACTCATGCAGCTGCAGTTTCTCCTGATGGTCCCATCCCACCGCAGATTTATCCTGACGGTCCGACTGAACGCCAAACTTACCTCCGAAACCCTTTACATAGTCTTACACAAACCAAAAAACAAAGACATCATGTTATCAAGGGAGAAAAGAAAAAAAAAACACTAAAAACTTTTGGAAATCTGTATTGTTAAACAAGTCAAATAGTGAAGCATAAAAAAACCTTTCTGAGACTCGTGTTTCTCAGTCTTTCCCTGGTACTCAAAGCCCACAGCGCTCTTGTCCACTTTATCCGTCTCCACTCCAAATTTGCCACCAAAGCCTTTGGCATAATCTGTAGATTTAAAAAGTATAAAACTTTAATAACACAACCCGATATGCCACATATGGACACAAAGACGTTTATGAGGCCAAAGAAGCAGGGAGGCACCTTTCTGTGACTCGTGCTTTTCTGTTTTCCCCTGATAATCGAAGCCAACAGCACTCTGGTCCACACGATCTGCTTGCACGCCATAGCGGCCCCCAAACCCGGTGGCATAGTCTGGCACATTGAAGGATCAACAACATGAGTGGCTCTTACTGCTAAAGCCATAGTGTTCTACATCAAAAAATGAACAGTTGAATAGCAAATCTTAAAAATATTCTTGATATATCAACGATAGAAAGAAAGAACCACCTTTCTGAGAAGCATGTTTTTCTGTTTTTCCAGCATATTCAAAGCCCACAGCAGACTGCAAGAAAACATCACATCAGTGAATGTGAATCTGACAAAAGAAACATTCAACTGTCCACAGAAAATCTAATGATTTACCTGGTCGACACGGTCAGCTTCCACTCCAAATTTACCTCCAAAACCCTTTGAGGTGTCAGTCTGGGAGCAATGTTTGGACAGCTTGCTCTGATATTCGTGTCCCACAGCAGACTGCAAATAAAACATGTGATTCAATTAAGGAATAAAATGACAACAACAAAAAAAGATGGGGTCTCCATTGTAATATCTACATTATATAAATCTATGGACTTTTATCCAACAAGACTCTGAGAAAATTAGATCTAATCGATATATTGTGGTATAATCATATTATAATCTGTATAAAGGAAGATGATCAACCAACTTTAAGCCATGGGTGAAGAATTGTTTCTTAAGAAACAACTAAAGAATGCTAATCTTTACTGGCTCAAATATGAAAAACTTATTTTAATTCTTCTCATTCTGAGTTAATGAACTATTATAATTGTTTTAAATACTCAATGCAATCAAAACATATAAACAAAATGTATGAAAATAACCATTTTGAAAAACTTTGAACAAAGCTGACATGAACATTGGTGGGGTTCATTAGTACCACAGCTTACGCTGACATGTGAGGTTTGGTAATTTCTTCTGTCCTCTACTGGAACTTTAATAAGTTTAATCATTTTGCCCAGTGTCAAAAAACAAAAGTGTGAAATCCTCTAAATTTTAGTACAGACTTTTTAACAGATCTAGCAGGCAGAATCTACAACAAATCCTGCCATGAGTTATGACTGACAGCACATAAAATAACATGTCAAATACTCCACTGTAAATGGAGTTTTGTAAAAAAAAAAAAAAAAAAAAAAGTCACACCACACAATAAAACAGGCTTTTTGAATAAACACATCCCTGCAAGAGTAAGAGGTGGACTACTTTCTAGAGATGCACCGATCTGGATTTTGGGGGCCGATCACCGATCACCAAAAGCAGTATCTGCCGATCCCGATATTACCGATCACAGCGTCAAATCCATAAATTCTTCAATATTGTTGTCTCATGTACAAACATTGACATTGTATTATTAGTAGGGATGTAACGGTATTGTAAATACCGTCATACCGCAATAACAAATTTTTTCGATACTACCGTGGTCGCATGACTCGATAAAACAAAAGGTCTTCTGAGAAAAGTTTGCTCAGGCGAATGGAGCGAACGGGAGGTAGCGGGAACTACATTTCCCATCAGCCCAGGCGTGGCCATCATCCTTTGCGGTCTGTTATCGCTACAGACTGTAGCAGCAAGGAAAAGAGATGGAAATGGTCGAACCTGCTCCGTCTGAAGTGCGTATGCGTTACGTATTCTTTTCAGCACCCATGTTAACGGATTAGAGCGTTCACACTGCACGCGGTTGCTCTCCGGCAGCACGTCCTAGAAGTGGTGCCTTTGCAGCAGTGCAGCGATCGTTTCGGCAGCGTGACCGAGTCTATTTTTGGCTGCGCTGTCTGCGCTGAATTAATGTTACAGTGCATTGTTCACTGTAAAAATGAACATGGATTGACACGGAAATGTACCATGAATGCATATAAATTTCACAGTCAACACGTGGCTTTTTGGCTAGGTTTAAAATAAGGAAAGGTGCAGTTTTAGATAAACTAGGCAGCATAATAGATGCACTTGTCCAGGTAGAAAAGTTATTTAAAGGATTGTTTTTAATAAAGATTTAATGCGAAAGAAAGGCATGAGAGCCTACTGCACTGCAAAAAATGCTTTTCTTACTTAGAATTTTGTCTTGTTTCCAGCCAAAATATCTAAAAATTCTTTAATCAAGAAGGATTTTCTAGACAAGTAAAAATTATTGTCTTGTTTTTAGTAAAAACCAGTCAAAATTAAGTGAGTTTTTGTTTAAAACAAGCTAAATAATCTGCCAATGGGGTAAGAAAAAAAATCTTATTTCAAGCAGACAACTAGATTCAGACAACTCATTCAGCTAAACTGATTTGACTGTTTTTTTACATGCTTTAATATTTTTTTGTTACTAAAATTGAAAAATTTAAGTTTCTGTTTCAAAGTTTACAGATAGATGGCTAATTTGTATGCCATTGATATGTTCAGTGTTCATGTAAACTGTTTAATAAACACTTCTGGCACTTTTTTCGAGTCTCTTCATTAGTTTTGTTTTTCCTGTAAATGATTCAATAAATACCGTACCGTGCCATTCATACCGAGGTATTATCGTACCGTGAAGTTTTGATACCGTTACATCCCTAATTATTAGTATAAAAAGTAGGAAATGAGAAAGTATCATGAATTGACCAGTTTTATTGCAGGCTGAGGCAAATTTCAATATTGAACACTCTCGAGACTCTCATAGACAACTTGGACTCAGCTTACATAGAGTAAGTGTTGCTTACTATCTTAAACTGTCTTTTGGCAGTAATTATGTGTACAACACAACATTTCACTCTTTTAGAGCTGACACAATTTGTAAACTATGAACCTTAGTTTTTCTGTGGAAAAAGGAGTTAAATCTTAAAATAAAAAAATTATTATGTGCAAAACACACGTGCACCATAATAAACATTTAACTCTCGGGAGGCTCTTTCTTAGAATCACAATTTAGAGTTTAGCAACAAGCTTTTTGTGGAAAAATAAAATAAATATGCCATACATATGCATATACACATACATATACAGGGTGCAATTTGTGAAAAAAACAGAGGGGGGGATGCTTTTGAAAACTTTTTTTTCTCTCTCCATAGGGAGAGGTTGACCAAACTGTTAGTGTAATCTGATAACAACGCGCATTATATACCCGTCTTTTTAGGCAAGAACCAGATAATGAGTGTCAGGTCATGAAATGTTTTAATACGACGGAAGCTGTATTATGTGGTCACAATTTAATAAAAACATTGTAAGTTAGGCCTATTAATAGTAATGATTTAATTTCAAACAAAGAATACATTTCATAGAGAAGGTGAACAAAGTATCAATGGAGCTTTTTGGGAACTCAGTAAACCACTGCGTCGCAAAAAGTTTCACTGTTTCGAAGCGCTCCAATCGGATCGCGAATCATTTGATTCAGAACATTCAACTTCAAAGCGCGTATCACGAATAATTTGATTTAGATCGGGATGTAGGAGCGGCTTCGCGGGACGTTTTATCCCCACCATGGATAAAAATAATTCAGCAGAGGCAGGGATGCATAGACCAGAGGGGAGGAAATCCCCCCCATCCCCCCGGCAAATCGCACCCTGTACATATACATGCACGCTCTTTTTCTTTCTCTGCCTTATCAGAAGCTTAATTTGTAAACTTGGTATACTCCTTAATGTGAGAAACTTTCAAATGTTGTATCATGCTCGTTGTGTTGAAATTCTTTTGTAGCACTCCTCCTCGGGGTATCTCCTTTGCACACACCTTGCAAACGGCAAATTTGTTGTCCTTCTCGGACACGTTGTAAAAAACCCATACCGGCAACCCACGCCCATTAGGAGAACCTAGTCTGAGAAGTGGGAATGCGTGCTTTGGCGGCTGTTTGTTGTTGTAAACGTCATCTGATCGGCCTGCTCTGATCGATTTTGAGAACTCCGATCAAAACCGATAGCGCCCCTATCGGTCGATTGCGATCGGATGCCGATCGATCGGTGCATCTCTACTACTTTCCCTTTTCTAAAGAAGTGAATATAAGAGAGAAGCATCTTGCCTTATCCATACGATCTTGCTGCAATCCAAACTTTCCACCATAACCGTGAGATGCTTTGGGCATGCCCTCCAACTCCTTCTGCTTCAGTTCACTGTGTTCAGATGATACCCTCTCACGAAGCTTATGAATACTGAGAAAAGAGAGGATCCAGGAGGGAAATTATATTCTGTACATTATAACCATCATGTTCATGTAAAAATCTGGGGCCAGTTGCATAAACCTAGCCTCTACGTTAAGATGGTGTCTTAGGAACTAGACTGACCAACTAGAGTTTATTAGTCTTATTTTTTTTTTAGATTGAGATAAAATAAATCTACGTTTTTATGTAACCGACTTAAAAAAAAAAAGAAAAAAAAAAAAGCTTACTTGATGTGTTCCTGATGGCCAGAGCCAGCCACAGTCTTGGCACCCCAACGCTGCTCCTTCTCTGATACATCATTCTGGTATTTGGTGGAAAAAGTGAGACATCAGCACATAAGCAAGAATAAGATCTGACTGCAGTTATATATACACAATGCATGAATGAGCATGTCTTGAGAAGTAATGCGCAGGAAATCAGAGTGTTTATAACCTCAAAGTCTGGGTCAGTTTCCCAATCATCTCCTCCATCATCTACTGCAACAGAGACGGACTGACCTGCAGCTGCCTTCCACATCTGACAAAACACAGTAACACCATTATACGCCACACAACCTAATATTCATGTCATTAAATGTTCTCAAAATACCAAATGTCTGTTAATTTGGTACACATAAACTGTCATTTCACATATATGAGATAGACAGGAGAACACATCCCAGATTTACACTTCTTTGCTTACTATTTAGGGTGGCAACTCGCACTGTAAGGAAGGCGCCTATCTAGGCCACTAGGTGGTACCAACAAATACGTCGGTTGGCGTTGGACCTAGTCATCTCTACATATATCTTTACTACTGAATCAAAGCAATATGTGGATAAACATGTCTGATGTATGTAACGTTACACGTATACGTACACGCGATACATAAATACAGACGAACACGACTGGTTTTAATATACAAACTATAGCTCACTTAAAATATGATCTTATGCAAACAAACGACAAGAAATAAAGCGGAATAAATGAGGATTGCTGAGAAATAAACGCTCGTGTTTTCGATGCGTTCAGGGTTTGGTCGTTTTGCCTCTGATCCGCTCGTTTAAAACAATCACGCCTTTACACTTACGATGTACTTCGATGCCCTCCTTTATGCAAGCGTTCCCTAAGTGAATAACGCGTATAAAGAATATGATAATAGTTAAGAAGAGAAAAGCCTTTAGCCTTCCCAACCACAGTCTTCCACTTCCCACTTCCTGCTCCAAACCCGACGGCACCACCTGAGCTGGGAACGGGGGGAAGTCCGGATGTTTCACAACAACAGGGACTTTGTGGGATTTACTGTCATTGACATTATTTTTATTATTTATTACTATTTTATTTTACATTTGAGATCAGAAAATTATTATCTGATTCATGATTGGGCAAAGATATGCCTAGCATACCTGAGAAATCTGGTCTCCGGCCAGCAGCGTTACGCAATTTCCCCTTATCACATAATAGTACGACCGGACTGAGCCATATTGCACGCCACGAGTAGCAGCCAGGAACCTGCAATACTGGAGGCTGCAGTTCTAGAACCACAGTCCTAGGACCGCCTTTTCTTCTTACACTTCTTTCAGGAAAGACTTACTGTTTGTTCATTAAATTTGTATTTACATATTCTTCTAACCAACCATTACCCCTAAATATAACCGTTGCCAGCCCTCTTAAAAAAAATTTAACCTAGGGTTTTTTTTTTAACACCAATATAAAATATTTTCTGTGTATGACTTCCATTTCATTACTAATTAAGTTATCTTTTTTATGGCTGCAACACACTCAAAAAAAGTTGTGATTATATTCTCTATATATTTCTTTTAAATAATTAAACAATTCCTCATTAATTCTTGATTGCATTTGTCTATTCCCTTTTGACTAAGTTGAATTCTTTCTCTTTCATAAGCACAACATTCTAATGTGCTTTACTGTTTCTGGATTCCCACATTTATCACAAAGTTCTGTCATTTTCATGTTTCCTTATTTTGTGTAAATTGTAATTTAACACTGAATGTCCAATTCTCATTCTTGTAATAATATCATCTTTCTTCTTACTACCCAATCTCATTCTCTCATCTCCTACACACTCCTGTATCTGGTGAAGATCCCTTCCTTTTGTTCCACTATCTGTTTTGAGGTACACTACAAGTGCACATTTAATACAGTTAAAAGAACAATATGTAAGATTTTGGTAATAAAATATTCAAACTTACGTTACGTTATCCCAAAAGTTTCAGAGGGTTTGTAAATTCCAGTTTTAAATAATGGCTCTTCTGGAGTTTATTGGCGGTTGGCATAAATAATGTCTCGTTCCTGGTCATTGTCACCTATCAATGATGTCACATCCACACTATCCTTGGTTTCCACTTGTAGAAACTAAAAATAAGAAATAAT
Source organism: Garra rufa (assembly GCF_049309525.1). Lineage (NCBI taxonomy): Eukaryota > Metazoa > Chordata > Actinopteri > Cypriniformes > Cyprinidae > Garra > Garra rufa. The sequence continues at coordinate 13,877,551 of NC_133371.1, forward strand.
AAGTGTTGTTGGCAGCATTAAATGTAAATGTTCTTTGCTCGCTTTCTCTGCATAATTTATTCACTGGAAGGAACAGGTAATATAAAAATTAACTCACCTCATTTGTGAACATGATTTGTGAATTCCATACATCTCTGGATGATGAAAACGACATCTCCCATCGTTCAACTCTCCGTCATATCATCATATCAAGCTTCGCCTTTATTATTGTTTTGAAAATGCAACTACTAGTGGCGAAAACTTTGGTCTACATATTGTGCCTTTAAGAACACTTATTTTCTCATGAATGTTAACCACATTCTTCAAATAGTTTCGTTCTCTAGATTGGACAGCATGTTGTGCTGTCCCAGTAGGCATTGTACAGAACAGTTTAATTGAGCCAATACAATATAGCAAAAATACCGTTGCTGCATCAACAACACTCCTGCAAAGAATTTCCGGACAATAGTGTAAATGCTATAGTCTGTTAATAGGTCACTGAAAAAAATACAGACCATGCGTGGTATACAGCTATGAAGTCTCTGAACCAATATTTCTTTAGCATTCATACTGCCAGTAAAAAAAATAAAAATAAAAAAAGCCCAAAGGTCAAGATGCAAATTAATCATAACACACTATAAAAAGAAAACATCTTACATTAGACTTGACGCTCATGAGTTCAAAAACATCACCTCACCCCAATGTTATATACCCCAAAGCGATTCGGACACACAACCTTCTGATCTGGAGTGAGACACTCTAGCGTTGTGACCACAAGATCAAGAAAATTAGCTGGTGTTTCTTGCTTAAGTGCTTTGATTCAATTTGCAAATCAGTCACGGTAAAGGGCTGTAGGAGCACTCTTGATGATTGACTTTATACTCAGGAAGTCAAGAAGACATCACCTGACGTCATTCGAACATGCAACCATCTGACGTGGAGTTAGCCATGCTACCGTTGCACCAGCCATAGGCGCTGAAATGATTGAGCACCCATGGAAAAATTACTGAGTAATGAGAATGAAATATTTGAAAATATTTTTTGCGATAAATTATCAGAGTTATTATTTAGTCTTGGAAACAGTGGTGAAAATGCACCACTATGCAAATCAGTCATTTTACAGAGCTGAAGGAACTGTCTTCGCAAACCTATATGGTGCTTCCTTCTTAAGCCACCTTGATATATTCAACACAAAATGCAGCCTTCTTTCCCCTCCACAGCCCCACTCTCCCCAATAGGCTGAAGCGGTGAGGCGTTCTAAATTTCCTGGTGCATTATTATGGGTGCAAAGTGATTCCCATTGGCATGTAGATGTTTCCACGATTTCTTCAGAGTTTGTATTGCAAGATACAAAAAAATGACAGGTCAAGATGCAGGTCTGTCACAGAACACCAGTGGTTTTCAGTCTTGGTCTGGGGACCCACTGCTCTGGGCTGCATTTCCCAAAAGCATGGCAAACCCATTGAAACCAATAGAGCTATAATTTATTCTTATGATTCTTTTGGCAAATACAGTCCTGTAAATTTTGTATGTCTCCTTTATTTGACACACTACGCTGAGTTCATGGAGCTCTCTGTGAATGACCTAATAATCTGAATCAGGTGTGTTAAGTGCTTTGAGTCAATTTGCAAATCAGTCACTGTAAAGGGTTGTAGACTTTATACTTAGGAGGTCAAGAAGAGATCAACTGATGTGATGCAAGATATAAAAGAGCAACACGTCAAGATGCAGATCTGTCAAAGTACAAAATGACAGGAATGCTTATCACATTAGACCTCAGGCTTAGAAAATCAAGAACAGCTTAGCTGACACTATTGATGTTAGACTTTATACTCAGAAGGTAAAGAAGAGATCACCTGACGTGATTCGAACATGCAACAATCTGATCTGGATTCAGCCATGCTACCAGGGCCGTCGCCAGAAAATTTTCATTGGGGGGGCATTTCGTTTTCATAGGGGGGCACACTTTTTATATATAATAATTTATATATAATTATATATAAAACATTAACTTGAATAAAGTTCTATATTAAAACATATTTTAAAGCATGTTTTTGCAGCACTGAACAATAGCCGATCACAGACATGTCTGCTAAGATTGTATGCGCAGCTGAGCAAAAGGAGAATTTTTTAAAGAATCGTGTAGGCTGTTAACATATGCACTGTCTAATATTTATCGATACATCACTATAATGTTACATGCAACTATATGTTAAAACAATATTCTTCCATCTATATAGGCCTATAACAATGAATTTTGTAATTTACAACGAATTCATGACAATGTTGTCACGTTTAAGAAGGGGAAGGGTCTGGGTCCAGTTGCAGGGAAAGGATATTTATTAATTAAACAAACAAAGCAAAAGGCCAACACGGCACAAAACTAAACATAAACTGAAACACAAAATAACAAAATCCAGAACACGATCAAAATCCAGGAATCTTCAAGAACACAACATAACACACAGGACAGAAGACAATGCAGCCATGAAAACGGAATGAAGAATGAGTGTTCTTATACAGAGTCCAGATAGTGAGCAGCTGTGAGTGAATCAGTGCAAATGACAAGACATACGTGAACAATCAGAGGAGTGCAGTGCAAACACAGCGACCTCAGGTGGCTGAGGGAAACCCACAGCCCCGATCATGACATTACCCCCTCCCTACGGAACGGCTCCCAGACGTTCCCAAAGTCTGGAGGGAGGAGGTACGGAGGAAGGCAACTCAGGGGGAGGGATGGCGGGCCAGGCCCGTGCAGCGCAGTCACCGCCGCGTCAGCAACAGAAAGCACAGCCGTCTCCGCGCCAGGAACAGAGCGCGCGGCAGCCTCAGCGTCAGGAACAGAACGCGCGGCAGCCTCAGCGTCAGGAACAGAACGCGCGGCCGCCTCAGCGTCAGGAACAGAGAGTGCGGTCGTCTCTTCATCAGGAACAGAGAGTGCGGTCGTCTCTGCGTCAGGAACAGAGAGTGCAGTTGTCTCTGCGTCAGGAACAGAGCGTGCAGTTGTCTCTGTGTCAGGAACGGAGAGCGCAGTTGTCTCTGCCTCAGGAACAGAGAGCGCAGTTGTCTCTGCCTCAGGAACCGAGAGCGCGGCCGCCTCCGCGTCAGGGACTGAGAGCGCAGTTGTCTCCGCGTCAGGAACAGAGAAAGTGGAAGCCGCCGCCTTCCCACGAAACTCCGTCTCCACCCCCACCGCAAAGAAGGGGCGCCTTCGCATCTCCTCGGCGACACGGGCATTCATCGCCAGGCAGGCGTAGATATATTCGAAGCGCGCTGCCGACGCCGCCTCAAAGGACAACCCCTCTGTCTTGGGAGCAGAGGGAATGGTCGCCGTCCCGACCGCCGCCTCAAAAAAAAAAATTCTTCCCCGCTGGACCCATTGTGGATGGCTGCATTCTGTCACGTTTAAGAAGGGGAAGGGTCTGGGTCCAGGTGCAGGGAAAGGATATTTATTAATTAAACAAATAAACAAACAAAGCAAAAGGCCAACACGGCACAAAACTAAACATAAACTGAAACACAAAATAACAAAATCCAGAACACGATCAAAATCCAGGAATCTTCAAGAACACAACATAACACACAGGACAGAAGACAATGCAGCCATGAAAACGGAATGAAGAATGAGTGTTCTTAAACAGAGTCCAGATAGTGAGCAGCTGTGAGTGAATCAGTGCAAATGACAAGACAGACGTGAACAATCAGAGGAGTGCAGTGCAAACACAGCGACCTCAGGTGGCTGAGGGAAACCCACAGCCCCGATCATGACATTACCCCCTCCCTACGGAACGGCTCCCAGACGTTCCCAAAGTCTGGAGGGAGGAGGTACGGAGGAAGGCAACTCAGGGGGAGGGATGGCGGGCCAGGCCCGTGCAGCGCAGTCACCGCCGCGTCAGCAACAGAAAGCGCAGCCGTCTCCGCGCCAGGAACAGAGTGCGCGGCCGCCTCCGCGCCAGGAACAGAGCGGGCAGCAGCCTCAGCGTCAGGAACAGAACGCGCGGCAGCCTCAGCGTCAGGAACAGAACGCGCGGCCGCCTCAGCGTCAGGAACAGAGACTGCGGTCGTCTCTGCGTCAGGAACAGAGAGTGCGGTCGTCTCTGCGTCAGGAACAGAGAGTGTGGTCGTCTCTGCGTCAGGAACAGAGAGTGCAGTTGTCTCTGCGTCAGAAACAGAGCGTGCAGTTGTCTCTGCGTCAGGAACGGAGAGCGCAGTTGTTTCTGCCTCAGGAACAGAGAGCGCGGCCGCCTCCGCGTCAGGGACTGAGAGCGCAGTTGTCTCCGCGTCAGGAACAGAGAAAGTGGAAGCCGCCGCCTTCCCACGAAACTCCGTCTCCACCCCCAACGCAAAGAAGGGGCGCCTTCGCATCTCCTCTGCGACACGGGCATTCATCGCCAGGCAGGCGTAGATATATTCGAAGCGCGCTGCCGACGCCGCCTCAAAGGACAACCCCTCCGTCTTGGGAGCAGAGGGAATGGTCGCCGCCCCGACCACCGCCTCAAAAAAAAAAATTCTTCCCCGCTGGACCCATTGTGGATGGCTGCATTCTATCACGTTTAAGAAGGGGAAGGGTCTGGGTCCAGGTGCAGGGAAAGGATATTTATTAATTAAACAAATAAACAAACAAAGCAAAAGGCCAACACGGCACAAAACTAAACATAAACTGAAACACAAAATAACAAAATCCAGAACACGATCAAAATCCAGGAATCTTCAAGAACACAACATAACACACAGGACAGAAGACAATGCAGCCATGAAAACGGAATGAAGAATGAGTGTTCTTATACAGAGTACAGATAGTGAGCAGCTGTGAGTGAATCAGTGCAAATGACAAGACAGACGTGAACAATCAGAGGAGTGCAGTGCAAACACAGCGACCTCAGGTGGCTGAGGGAAACCCACAGCCCCGATCATGACAAATGTTTTACATTTAAACTACCCGAAAAGTTACAGTTAAAAGTTCCTTCAAAGCATGTAATGTTAAAAAACGTATTTACGCACTTACTAGTTTTAAAACATTTTATGCATGAATTTAAAAAAAAACTGCTATACACATATCAGACAAAATTGTGTTGAGAGAAAAAAAACTGTTGTTGTCGACAAATCCTTTAAATTAGCCTATTCAGACAGACGAACATAAAAATCAGAAAATATGAGCAGCTACAAAATTATAGTACAAATTTATAAATAAACATTATGAAATAAATCACAAATTATAATGGCATTCGTTATAAACACCATACAAAAGTCTAACCATACGAATTTAAAGAGAAACTGAAACGCACCTGTGCATCTTTCGGCAAGAATAGCTACAAATATTTTCCACATCTAGAGGCTTCGGCGCTTTCGCTTAAATTTTTTTCCTTACAGCGGAACCAACTTAAAATATGTCATTTTTGGTCACACTGATAAGAATAAGACATTATTCCGAACTGTAAAAGGTTAACTTATATTTGCACTCACTATAAAAACAGCTTTCGTAAAATAAAGAAAAGTGTGGGCTTTCAGCCTTCTCTGTTTCCTTGAGCTTGCTGCGCGGTCACTAAATGAACCAGAACTCAGTGTAGACATGTCGCACAGTTTTTTTTTTTTGGTTTGTTTTTTTGGTTTGATAATATGTTAATTATTTAAGTGAAACAAATTTCGTTTAGGACTATTTATTTTATTATTTTTTACCTTTTTTTTTTATTTAGTTTTTCTTCCTACACAGAATCCCATGCGCAGTGCGTGCCCGCCTGCTTGCTACGCCAGTGTTTCCAAATGAATTAAACTTATGCGCAAAATTAGAATATAGCAAAAAAAAATTGCGAATAAAGCACTGTTACCATCCAGTGAGTTGAAGAGAACAAAATTGTCACTTCCTGATTAACTTGTGCTAAATATCACGAATAAAAAATAAATTTTCTGTAGTATGGGAGAAGGTACTGTAGGCTATAGCATATGATCATTCTTGTATACAATAAATTACGAGCTTCAGAGCGCGCAGACGAAATGCAGTCGTGTTATCTTATTTTCAGAGCCTGCTGTTTGGGAAAACAGTTATGGGAGTTTATTATGATGAAGCACTTTGAGACTTTCCTTAAGCATTTTAAAATGACGGAACTAGAAGATGCTGTGCAATGAGATCGGTCTGTTGGTTGGTCCAGTTATGCTATCAGATCGCAAAATCACATGTCAAATTTTTGATGAGCATCAAGTAATGTATTAGGTAAAAGTGTTTCCATCGAGTTTATGCACGTTTTCTTACCGGATAAGAATTTTATCCTACTTAGCAAATAGGTTTTTACGCGCATTTTTAGAATTCATGCGCATCTTGGCGTTTCCATCCAGCGTTTTTTATGCAATATCCCAAAATGTGCATAAAAAAAGGTTACAGAAACGATTAGTTATTATCTTCATATTAGTTTACTGTTGTAGACTAGAGATTAGTGCTCCTTTAGAGCTAGATGATTTGTTTGGCAGTATTTAATGCTAGATCAATGTTTTTCGTTCTTAAAAGTAAGTTAACTCGCGGTCATGGGCAGGGGGACACGTCAAGTCACTTGGGGGGGCACTGCCCCCCAATGCCCCCCCTTGGCGACGGGCCTGTTGTACCACAAGATATCACAAACCTGTCTGGTGCTTCTGAGGCTTTCTGAGTTTCCTGGTGTGTTGTTGGGGGTGAAAAGTAACCCTTCCTTCGATAGCTCAGCTGGTAGAGCGGAGGACTGTAGATGATGCATTGGCTATCCTTAGGTCGCTGGCTCGAAGGAGCTAGATTTTGAATTCGGCACGTTGATTTTTTCATGATTCCTTTACAGTTTGTATTGCAAAATATTTAAAAAAATAACAGGTCAAGATGCATATCTGTGACAGTACCCCAGTGGTTTTCAATCCTGGTCCTGGGGACCCGCTGCTCTTGGCTTTGTTTCCCAAAGGCATCGCAATCCTTAATAAACCATAGACGCATTGAAACCAATAGAGCTACGATCAACTTAGGCTTATGATACTTCTGAAAATGCAGCCCTGAGCTAATGATCTGAATCAGGTGTGTTTAATAAAGGAGACATACAGAGTGGTGGGATTGAAAACCACTGCAGTACACAACGACAGGACCTCTTTTCACATTAGATCTCTGACTTAGGAAGTCAACAAGAGATCACATGACTCTGACGTGATTTGAACACGCAACCTTCCAAGATGGCGGCGTGGTCAGACACAGCGGCTACTCCCGGTCCTAAAGACGGTGCTTTTATGTCTTTTTATGTCATCTGTTCGTCTCAAAACAGCGTTAATTTGCCGCAAATTCATTGGGAAAGTACTCCAAAACTCACTTATGATCGCCAAAGCCTTTTGGAAATCGGCAACGCATACAAACACCAACTCTCGCCGACAACTACTGAGAAGCTTCAAGGCCTCTGCATACTGCTGAACCTGTAGTGCGCCTGACTCCAGATGGGAAGGTTGCGTGTTAAAATTATTGTGGGGGTCAAGCGATCTGTTCCTGACTTTATGAGTGTAAAGACTGGCTGATTTGCATAGTTTATCAAAGCGCTTAAGCATGAAACACTAAATCATTTTTCCGCTATCTTGTAGTGCAACGGTAGCGTGTCTGGCTCCAAATCACCTTGAGGTCAGACGATCTGTTTTTGACCTCCTGAGTATGAAGTCCAACATCAAGAGTGTTCCTTGAGAACTGTATATGTACTGATGTGCGGTCTGTGTCAAGGCCGTTAAGCAAAATACATCGCCTCAGGCTTCAGGACCTCGTGGCGCAAGGGTAGCGCGTCTGACTCCAGATCAGAAGGTTGCGTGTTCAAATCATGTCGGGGTCATGTGGTCTCTTGTTGACTTCCTCAGAGGTCTAATGTGAAAAGAGGTCCTGTTGTTGTGTACTGCAGTGGTTTTCAATCCCACCGCTCTGTATGTCTCCCTTATTAAATACACCTGATTCAGATCATTAGCTCGTTAGGAGAGAGCTCCATGAACTCAGCTGAGTTGATCGTTGCTCTATTGGTTTCAATACGTCTACGGTGTATTAAGGATTGCGATGCTTTTGGGAAACACAGCACAGAGGGGCGGGTCCCCAGGACCAGGATTGAAAACCGCTGGTGTACTGTGTCAGATCTGTATCTTCGCCTGTTATTTTTTAAAAATATTTTTCAATACAAACTGTAAAGGAATCCTGAAAACATCTACGTGACGAATTCAAAATCTAGCTTCTTCAAGCCGGAATCAAACCAGCGACCTAAGGATAGCCAATGCATCATCTACAGTCCTGTGCTCTTCCAGCTGAGCTATCGAAGGAAGGGTTACTTTTCACCCACAACAATGCACCAGGAAACTCAGAAAGCCTCAGAAGCACCAGACAGATTTGTGATATCTTGTGGTACAACGGTAGCATGGCTGAATCCAGATCAGATGGTTGCATGTTCGAATCACATCAGTTGATCTCTTCTTGACATCCTGAGTATAAAGTCTACAGCCCTTTACCGTGACTGATTTGCAAATTGAATCAAAGCACTTAAGCAAGGAAAGTCTAACATCAAGAGTGTTCCTGCAGGCCTTTACCGTGACTGGTTTTCAAATTGAATCAAAGCCCTCAAGCAAGAACCACCACCTAGTTGATGACCTTGTGGCGCAATGGTAAGGCGTCTGTCTTCAGATCAGAAGGTTGCGTGTTGGAGTCACGTCAGAGACAAGCGAAATTCTTGTCCTACTGAGTTTGAACGCTGTAGTCAAGACTGTTCCTTCAGCTCTGTAAAACGACTGATTTGCGTTGTGTATCAAATTTCCTAAGCGCCATCTCTTTTTCCGCTATCTTGTGATGCAACGGCAGAGTGACTGGCTTGTTGTTGACCTCCTGCGTATAAAGCCTAACTTTAAAAGTGTTCCTTGAGCACTGTGTATTTACTGATTTGCATTTTGCATCACGGTGATTAAGCAAAATGAACCGTTTCACTTTGTAGGACCTCGTGGCGCAACGGTATACAACGGTATACTTGCCATACAATCTCTGAAGAAATTGTGGAAACATCTACGTGCCAAATTCAAAAGGCAAGTCCTTCAAACCGGAGACCTACAGATAGCCAATGCATCATCCACAGTCCTCCGCTCTACCAGCTGAGCTATCGAAGGCACGGGACGAAAGGTGGCTTAAGCAGGAAACACCAGATAGGTTTGTGGTGTTTTGGGGTACAATGGTAACATGGCTGAATCCAGATCAGATGGTTGCATGTTCGTATCACATCAGTTGATCTGTTCTTGACATCCTGAGTATAAAGTCTACAGCCCTTTACCGTGACTGATTTGCAAATTGAATCAAAGCACTTAAGCAAGGAACACCGACTTGTTTTCTTGACCTCGTGGCCGCGGCGGTAGTGCGCCTGACTCCGGATGGGAAGGTTGCGTGTTAAAATTATTGTGGGGGTCAAGCGATCTGTTCCTGACTTTATGAGTGTAAAGACTGGCTGATTTGCATAGTTTATCAAAGCTCTTGAGCATGAAACACTAAATCATTTTTCCGCTATCTTGTAGTGCAACGGTAGCGTGTCTGGCTCCAAATCACCTTGAGGTCAGACAATCTGTTTTTGACCTCCTGAGTATGAAGTCCAACATCAAGAGTGTTCCTTGAGCACTGTATATGTACTGATGTGCAGTCTGTGTCAAGGCGGTTAAGCAAAATACATCACCTCAGGCTTCAGGACCTCGTGGCGCAACGGTAGCGCGTCTGACTCCAGATCAGAAGGTTGCGTGTTCAAATCACGTCGGGGTCATGTGGTCTCTTGTTGACTTCCTCAGAGGTCTAATGTGAAAAGAGGTCCTGTTGTTGTGTACTGCAGTGGTTTTCAATCTGCTCTGTATGTCTCCCTTATTAAATACACCTGATTCAGATCATTAGCTCGTTAGGAGAGAGCTCCATGAACTCAGCTGAGTTGATCGTTGCTCTATTGGTTTCAATGCATCTACGGTGTATTAAGGATTGCAATGCTTTTGGGAAACACAGCACAGAGGGGCGGGTCCCCAGGACCAGGATTGAAAACCGCTGGTGTACTGTGACAGATCTGTTTCTTCACCTGTTATTTTTTTTTTTATATATTTTGCAATACAAACTGTAAAGGAATCATGAAAACATCTACGTGGTGAATTCAAAATCTAGCTTCTTCGGGCCGGAATCAAACCAGCGACCCAAGGATAGCCAATGCATCATCTACAGTCCTGCGCTCTACCAGCTGAGCTATCGAAGGAAGGGGACGAAAGGTGGCTTAAGCAGGAAACACCAGATAGGTTTGTGGTGTTTTGGGGTAAAACGGTAACATGGCTGAATCCAGATCAGATGGTTGCATGTTCGTATCACATCAGTTGATCTGTTCTTGACATCCTGAGTATAAAGTCTACAGCCCTTTACCGTGACTCATTTGCAAATTGAATCAAAGCACTTAAGCAAGGAACACCGACTTGTTTTCTTGACCTCGTGGCCGCGGCGGTAGTGCGCCTGACTCCGGATGGGAAGGTTGCGTGTTAAAATTATTGTGGGGGTCAAGCGATCTGTTCCTGACTTTATGAGTGTAAAGACTGGCTGATTTGCATAGTTTATCAAAGCGCTTAAGCATGAAACACGAAATCATTTTTCCGCTATCTTGTAGTGCAACGGTAGCGTGTCTGGCTCCAAATCACCTTGAGGTCAGACGATCTGTTTTTGACCTCCTGAGTATGAAGTCCAACATCAAGAGTGTTCCTTGAGCACTGTATATTTACTGATGTGCAGTCTGTGTCAAGGCGGTTAAGCAAAATACATCACCTCAGGCTTCAGGACCTCGTGGCGCAACGGCAGCGCGTCTGACTCCAGATCAGAAGGTTGCGTGTTCAAATCACGTCGGGGTCAAGTGATCTCTTGTTGACTTCCTAAGTCAGAGGTCTAATGTGAAAAGAGGTCCTGTCGTTGTGTACTGCAGTGGTTTTCAATCCCACCGCTCTGTATGTCTCCCTTATTAAACACACCTGATTCAGATCATTAGCTCGTTAGGAGAGAGCTCCATGAACTCAGCTGAGTGTGTCAGAAAAAGGAGACATACAAAATGTGCAGGGCTGCGTTTTCCAGAAGCATCGTAAGCCTAAATTGATCGTAGCTCTATTGGTTTCAATGCGTCTACAGTGTATTAAGGATTGCGATGCTTTTGGGAAACACAGCACAGAGTGGCGGGTCCCCAGGACCAGGATTGAAAACCGCTGGTGTACTGTGACAGATCTGTTTCTTCACCTGTTATTTTTTTTTTTATATTTTGCAATACAAACTGTAAAGGAATCATGAAAACATCTACGTGGTGAATTCAAAATCTAGCTTCTTCGGGCCGGAATCAAACCAGCGACCCAAGGATAGCCAATGCATCATCTACAGTCCTGCGCTCTACCAGCTGAGCTATCGAAGGAAGGGGACGAAAGGTGGCTTAAGCAGGAAACACCAGATAGGTTTGTGGTGTTTTGGGGTACAACGGTAACATGGCTGAATCCAGATCAGATGGTTGCATGTTCGTATCACATCAGTTGATCTGTTCTTGACATCCTGAGTATAAAGTCTACAGCCCTTTACCGTGACTCATTTGCAAATTGAATCAAAGCACTTAAGCAAGGAACACCGACTTGTTTTCTTGACCTCGTGGCCGCGGTGGTAGTGCGCCTGACTCCGGATGGGAAGGTTGCGTGTTAAAATTATTGTGGGGGTCAAGCGATCTGTTCCTGACTTTATGAGTGTAAAGACTGGCTGATTTGCATAGTTTATCAAAGCGCTTGAGCATGAAACACTAAATCATTTTTCCGCTATCTTGTAGTGCAACGGTAGCGTGTCTGGCTCCAAATCACCTTGAGGTCAGACAATCTGTTTTTGACCTCCTGAGTATGAAGTCCAACATCAAGAGTGTTCCTTGAGCACTGTATATGTACTGATGTGCAGTCTGTGTCAAGGCGGTTAAGCAAAATACATCACCTCAGGCTTCAGGACCTCGTGGCGCAACGGTAGCGCGTCTGACTCCAGATCAGAAGGTTGCGTGTTCAAATCACGTCGGGGTCATGTGGTCTCTTGTTGACTTCCTCAGAGGTCTAATGTGAAAAGAGGTCCTGTTGTTGTGTACTGCAGTGGTTTTCAATCTGCTCTGTATGTCTCCCTTATTAAATACACCTGATTCAGATCATTAGCTCGTTAGGAGAGAGCTCCATGAACTCAGCTGAGTTGATCGTTGCTCTATTGGTTTCAATGCGTCTACGGTGTATTAAGGATTGCGATGCTTTTGGGAAACACAGCACAGAGGGGCGGGTCCCCAGGACCAGGATTGAAAACCACTGGTGTACTGTGTCAGATCTGTATCTTCGCCTGTTATTTTTTAAAAATATTTTTCAATACAAACTGTAAAGGAATCCTGAAAACATCTACGTGACGAATTCAAAATCTAGCTTCTTCGAGCCGGAATCAAATCAGCGACCTAAGGATAGCCAATGCATCATCTACAGTCCTGTGCTCTTCCAGCTGAGCTATCGAAGGAAGGGCTACTTTTCAACCACAACAATGCACCAGGAAACTCAGAAAGCCTCAGAAGCACCAGACAGATTTGTGATATCTTGTGGTACAACGGTAGCATGGCTGAATCCAGATCAGATGGTTGCATGTTCGAATCACATCAGTTGATCTCTTCTTGACATCCTGAGTATAAAGTCTACAGCCCTTTACCGTGACTGATTTGCAAATTGAATCAAAGCACTTAAGCAAGGAAAGTCTAACATCAAGAGTGTTCCTGCAGGCCTTTACCGTGACTGGTTTTCAAATTGAATCAAAGCCCTCAAGCAAGAACCACCACCTAGTTGATGACCTTGTGGCGCAATGGTAAGGCGTCTGTCTTCAGATCAGAAGGTTGCGTGTTGGAGTCACGTCAGAGACAAGCGAAATTCTTGTCCTACTGAGTTTGAACGCTGTAGTCAAGACTGTTCCTTCAGCTCTGTAAAACGACTGATTTGCGTTATGTATCAAATTTCCTAAGCGCCATCTCTTTTTTCCGCTATCTTGTGATGCAACGGCAGAGTGACTGGCTTGTTGTTGACCTCCTGCGTATAAAGCCTAACTTTAAAAGTGTTCCTTGAGCACTGTGTATTTACTGATTTGCATTTTGCATCACGGTGATTAAGCAAAATGAACCGTTTCACTTTGTAGGACCTCGTGGCGCAACGGTATACAACGGTATACTTGCCATACAATCTCTGAAGAAATTGTGGAAACATCTACGTGCCAAATTCAAAAGGCAAGTCCTTCAAACCGGAGACCTACAGATAGCCAATGCATCATCCACAGTCCTCCGCTCTACCAGCTGAGCTATCGAAGGCACGGGACGAAAGGTGGCTTAAGCAGGAAACACCAGATAGGTTTGTGGTGTTTTGGGGTACAACGGTAACATGGCTGAATCCAGATCAGATGGTTGCATGTTCGTATCACATCAGTTGATCTGTTCTTGACATCCTGAGTATAAAGTCTACAGCCCTTTACCGTGACTGATTTGCAAATTGAATCAAAGCACTTAAGCAAGGAACACCGACTTGTTTTCTTGACCTCGTGGCCGCGGCGGTAGTGCGCCTGACTCCGGATGGGAAGGTTGCGTGTTAAAATTATTGTGGGGGTCAAGCGATCTGTTCCTGACTTTATGAGTGTAAAGACTGGCTGATTTGCATAGTTTATCAAAGCGCTTGAGCATGAAACACTAAATCATTTTTCCGCTATCTTGTAGTGCAACGGTATAGCGTGTCTGGCTCCAAATCACCTTGAGGTCAGACGATCTGTTTTTGACCTCCTGAGTATGAAGTCCAACATCAAGAGTGTTCCTTGAGCACTGTATATTTACTGATGTGCAGTCTGTGTCAAGGCGGTTAAGCAAAATACATCACCTCAGGCTTCAGGACCTCGTGGCGCAACGGCAGCGCGTCTGACTCCAGATCAGAAGGTTGCGTGTTCAAATCACGTCGGGGTCAAGTGATCTCTTGTTGACTTCCTAAGTCAGAGGTCTAATGTGAAAAGAGGTCCTGTCGTTGTGTACTGCAGTGGTTTTCAATCCCACCGCTCTGTATGTCTCCCTTATTAAACACACCTGATTCAGATCATTAGCTCGTTAGGAGAGAGCTCCATGAACTCAGCTGAGTGTGTCAGAAAAAGGAGACATACAAAATGTGCAGGGCTGCGTTTTCCAGAAGCATCGTAAGCCTAAATTGATCGTAGCTCTATTGGTTTCAATGCGTCTACAGTGTATTAAGGATTGCGATGCTTTTGGGAAACACAGCACAGAGTGGCGGGTCCCCAGGACCAGGATTGAAAACCGCTGGTGTACTGTGACAGATCTGTTTCTTCACCTGTTATTTTTTTTTTATATATTTTGCAATACAAACTGTAAAGGAATCATGAAAACATCTACGTGGTGAATTCAAAATCTAGCTTCTTCGGGCCGGAATCAAACCAGCGACCCAAGGATAGCCAATGCATCATCTACAGTCCTGCGCTCTACCAGCTGAGCTATCGAAGGAAGGGGACGAAAGGTGGCTTAAGCAGGAAACACCAGATAGGTTTGTGGTGTTTTGGGGTACAACGGTAACATGGCTGAATCCAGATCAGATGGTTGCATGTTCGTATCACATCAGTTGATCTGTTCTTGACATCCTGAGTATAAAGTCTACAGCCCTTTACCGTGACTCATTTGCAAATTGAATCAAAGCACTTAAGCAAGGAACACCGACTTGTTTTCTTGACCTCGTGGCCGCGGTGGTAGTGCGCCTGACTCCGGATGGGAAGGTTGCGTGTTAAAATTATTGTGGGGGTCAAGCGATCTGTTCCTGACTTTATTAGTGTAAAGACTGGCTGATGTGCATAGTTTATCAAAGCGCTTAAGCATGAAACACTAAATAATTTTTCCGCTATCTTGTAGTGCAACGGTAGCGTGTCTGGCTCCAAATCACCTTGAGGTCAGACGATCTGTTTTTGACCTCCTGAGTATGAAGTCCAACATCAAGAGTGTTCCTTGAGCACTGTATATTTACTAGTGGTGGGCCGTTATCGGCGTTAACGTGCTGCGTTAACGTGAAACTCTTATCGCGCGATAAAAAAAATCTCGCCGTTAATCTATTCTCAAATTTGGGTTGGGAGATGGGTCTAAACTATGCAAGCTATGATGACTTTCACCTTGATAGTTTAACGCGGATGTATACCGAAAACTGTAGAATATGGTCGCGCGTAGGCATGTGCCGGTATCACATTTTCATGCTGCGATTAATTGATTGAGCTTTTATCACGGTATACGGTATTATCACGATATTGTAATTTTACAAGAGAAACAGGTAAAAAAACACAAAAAACGTCAGTTTCGTCAACTTAGTAACTTTAATAACTTTTTAATTAACTAAAAGTACTTCAAACATTTAAATACACATAAATATAAATAAAACAATACACAAAATAAAAGTAAACTTGAGCAATTATATCAAAGTGAATGTGCAAACTGCAAAAGAACAACATTTGTTATATGTTTTTAAATAGATTTAAGAGCAAAAAACTATTTTCAAAGAATCAACAATAAACATTTTCAACCATTTCCTGGTATCTCTTCTGGGCTGCCTGGCATATTTTAGTCCTCGAGATTAAAGTGCAAAAATGAAGCTGATGTATGGATGACCACTTCCTCCACTGCTGGTCCATAGGTCAGTAGTTGCTGCATACCATTTTCCCTGGGCTATACGCTTGCCAACATCCTCTTTTAGACTGTTATACATTTTGGGTAATTCTGTCTTAGAGAAAAACTTCTGTGAGGGAACTTTGTAAAGTGGAACTGTTGTCTTCATCAGTTTCAGAAATGCTGGTTTTGCTACTGTGTAAATGGGGATCATGTCTTTAGCAATACAGTACGCTATGGCATGATTGATTTCCTTGGCCCGATGAGATGAAGGTCCATATGAAGCCTGACGCTGGAATGCCTCTTGAACTGTTGGCTGAACGATGGCTTCAGCTGAAGATGAACCAGCACTGCTAGATGCATGGCCACTCTGTAAAATAGGAATGAAAAATATTACTTCACACCTCTGATAATTTAAATAAAAGATGCTGTTCAGACAGAGAATACAAGCAAAGTAAATTTTAGTTTTTTTGTTTTTAGATTAAAAATAACCCAAGTTCCAACTTTCAACTAAATGCATCTGTCAGTTCATACTATATTTTAGTAATAGTACTTCAAACTATATATATATATATATATATATATATATATATATATATATATATATTAACACGATGATGAGCTTAAGTTTTGCACTTTACTTGTACTCTCTTGTAAACATGTAAACATCAAGTTTACTCGCACTGTGTGAAAATGTATGATTGTGTTGCATTCCTTTTTTAACTTAAAATCTAATTATTCTGCCTAACTTCCATTATTAATTACAGAACTTACTTTTAGCTGAGTATAGACATGTGTGTGTATTCGGTAATGCAATAAATCGCGGTGATGAATATGCACGATATCGTTATCGTGGGCACTTCAAAATACCGTGAAAAATAATAGATCAGAATTTATATTTATAGAACGCGCAATAGCTTATTTTCCATCAACCGCTTAAACAAACACGGTGTATATGCTGCGCGAAACACGTGCGCACTCTGAATGTAAACAATCCCCACATGTAGAAGCACTGTGCGCATGCGGCGCAGTGCGCACTCTAGTCTAATGTAAACAATCCTCACACGGAGAAGGAGCATGGCGGAAGGAGGAACACTGCCGACGATTTATTCCCATTTTAAAAGCAGGGCTGCCAACTCTACGCATTCAGCGTGACACTCACGCAATTTACACTTCTCACACGCTCTCGCGCCACGCATCCATGTTCTCACACAGAGAAAAATCACGGAGCAAAGAGAACATGGAGACCGACAGACTACTAGAACAGAGCAGGTTACTTTTGATATGAAAACAATTCTCAGCTCTCAGGTTCTGTCCATTTTATTACGAAATTCAGACAATAAATACCGTTTTGGTGCTTGTAAATGTGATGACCGATCGCTGTAGGGATTCAGTTCAAGTAAACCGATCATCTGTTACTTTTTATTTAAAGATACAGTACAACTTTACCGAAAGATATGCCTACATAATATCGATCAATCAGTGTTTTTCAACCACGGAAAGAGGTCAATAAAACTGCAGGTGAACAATTATGTCACAGAACGTTACATTTACCTTAGTTGACTAGAAAAAAAAATAGCTATAGAGGAGTATTTTGCTAAATACATGCACTATATTACATTTGCATTATATTTTTACTTGTTATTTAATTGTTATTATAATGAAAACAAAATTGTATTTAATTTAATTTGTTAATTTTTAACCTTTAATACTACCAGCTGACAGGGCTCTCTGTATGTTTACAGCATTATGTGAGATATATTTTTTTTTCTTGAGAAAAATTTATATGTAGGCTATCTACTGTAGCCTACCTAATTTTTATCCAAAGAGTCCATATTGAATCAAGATTGAAATCAAATCCCAAGAATTGAAATCGTGAAAATTGTGTAAAATTCTGTTTAGTTACCAAATGTTTTGACAATTGCAATTACACCTATTGTAATACAAGTTGTTTTTTTAATGCAAGTTGTTCCCTCCCCCACCACCACCACCACTCCATCCATTTCTCCTGAGCAATTAAAATATTGTGATAATACCGTATACCGTGATAAAAGCTCAATCAATTAATCGCAGCATGAAAATTTGATACCGGCACATGCCTAGCTGAGTATTGTATTTTGTTGTTAAAATACGAGACGCAAACTTAAGTGTAGGAAGTGGAGTTCATGCTAACTCTTAAACTAACGTTACATGGAAGCAAGCAACATGCAGCAAATGGAAATAAGTTAACGTAATTTTGCCATCCTGTCTTTCAAATAGTGGTTTTATGTGGTATTCAGCATGAGAAATGAAGTGTCTTACCTTTATCTCCCTGAATTGCAGTGGATGGTTGTCGCGAATATGAGCGAACATGTTAGACGTGTTCCCGTGTTTAGCAGCCACTTTCCGTCCACATGTTTTACACAAAGGGAAACCGTCTTCGATCAGCAATCCCTCTGCATTTTTTTGGAACCCAAAATATTTCCAAACCTCTGACTTCACCCTTTTTGAAGGGGGATAAATTGTCAGCAGCGTTCCTCCTTCCGCCATGTTTCTTCTTCGTGTGAGGATTAGAGTGCGGTGGCAGCAGCGGCGCGCACTGCGTGCACACAGTGCTTCTACATGTGGGGATTGTTTACATCAGAGTGCGCATCAGTTCTGCGCAGCATATACGCAGTGTTTCTTCAAGCGGTTGATGGAAAATAAGCTAATGCGCGTTCTAAAAATATAAATTCGGATCTATTATTTTTCACGGTATTTTGAAGTGCCTGCGATAACAATATCGTGCATATTCATTACCGCGATTTATCGCATAACCGAATACCGGCACAAGCCTAGTCGCGCGTTTAAGTCTCCTCCGCCAAAACACAGATGGGGTCGCGTCGTCCTCCATTCATAAAAACCGAATCTACTATAGCGAAATGCCACTTAAATTCGTCGTTTTTTGGATTCATAAATCAAATGTTGGTCAGTCACTTAATTCAAATCGCGATATGGACTAGTGTATGTGAAACCTGAAATGCAAAAAGACCATTTTAATATGAATCCGATATGTTCCGTTTGCCTAGCTGTATGTATGAATGATGGAGACGCGCTTTTACTACACGCATACTGAAACACACGTGACGCTCCCGGTAATTTTTGGCATTTTCATCTCACATGAACAGATAAACTCAATCTCCCAAACTGCTGTGAGTGTCACTTTTACCGTTTCATTTGAGAAAACTAGCATCATATCATACTGTATACACAGAAACTTCACGGCAACCTGTCAAAATAAAAGTATGGTGTAACATGTAATGGGTTGGGTAGGTGTTGACGTTAAAAAAAACACAATCTAATAGGGAGAAAAAATAATTTCAGTGTTAGTTAGTTAGTAAACACAAGTACATCTAATTGAACATAATTTATTTTCATCAACAAATTATCATAGAACAGCTTTATGAGCTTTATGATCCATTCTCAAAGACTTTTAAGTCATTATTTGGGTAGCACACATATTCTGAATGCCTTCAGCAGAATTCAAATTAGCCATTTTAATCTAGATTAATCTAGATTAATTCCAAGATTTAATCTAGATTAATCTAGATTAAAAAAATTAATCTATGCCCACCCCTAATATTTACTGATGTGCAGTCTGTGTCAAGGCAGTTAAGCAAAATACATCACCTCAGGCTTCAGGACCTCGTGGCGCAACGGTAGCGCGTCTGACTCCAGATCAGAAGGTTGCGTGTTCAAATCACGTCGGGGTCAAGTGATCTCTTGTTGACTTCCTAAGTCAGAGGTCTAATGTGAAAAGAGGTCCTGTCGTTGTGTACTGCAGTGGTTTTCAATCCCACCGCTCTGTATGTCTCCCTTATTAAACACACCTGATTCAGATCATTAGCTCGTTAGGAGAGAGCTCCATGAACTCAGCTGAGTGTGTCAGAAAAAGGAGACATACAAAATGTGCAGGGCTGCGTTTTCCAGAAGCATCGTAAGCCTAAGTTGATCGTAGCTCTATTGGTTTCAATGCGTCTACAGTGTATTAAGGATTGCGATGCTTTTGGGAAACACAGCACAGAGTGGCGGGTCCCCAGGACCAGGATTGAAAACCACTGGTGTACTGTGACAGATCTGTTTCTTCACCTGTTATTTTTTTTTTTATATTTTGCAATACAAACTGTAAAGGAATCATGAAAACATCTACGTGGTGAATTCAAAATCTAGCTTCTTCGGGCCAGAATCAAACCAGCTACCCAAGGCTAGCCAATGCATAAGTCCTGCGCTCTACCAGCTGAGCTATCGAAGGAAGGGCTACTTTACACCCACAACAATGCACCAGGAAACTCAGAAAGCCTCAGAAGCACCAGACAGATTTGTGATATCTTGTGGTACAACGGTAGCATGGCTGAATCCAGATCAGATGGTTGCATGTTCGAATCACATCAGTTGATCTCTTCTTGACATCCTGAGTATAAAGTCTACAGCCCTTTACCGTGACTGATTTGCAAATTGAATCAAAGCACTTAAGCAAGGAACTCCGACTTGTTTTCTCGACCTCGTGGCCACTAGTAGTGGCCACGGTAGTGCGCCTGACTCCGGATGGGAAGGTTGCGTGTTAAAATTATTGTGGGGGTCAAGCGGTCTGTTCCTGACTTTATGAGTGTAAAGACTGGCTGATTTGCATAGTTTATCAAAGCGCTTGAGCATGAGTGCAAGAGTGTTCCTTGAGCACTGTATATGTACTGATGTGCAGTCTGTGTCAAGGCGGTTAAGCAAAATACATCACCTCGGGCTTCAGGACCTCGTGGCGCAACGGTAGCGCGTCTGACTCCAGATCAGAAGGTTGCGTGTTCAAATCACGTCGGGGTCATGTGATCTCTTGTTGACTTGCTAAGTCAGAGCTCTAATGTGAAAAGAGGTCCTGTCGTTGTGTACTGTATGGCGCGTACTCCGTGCCAAAACCGTTTGAGCGACCGACCGAACGGCTAGCTGAACGTCTGACCGCACGTCTTGAACTCTCTGTGGGTGATCCATGTGACGACCTCACATGATGTCAGCACTATAAAATTTGGACATTATAAAAATTATCAAATAATAACTCTAGC